>NW_003805335.1:0-3711 GCF_000255335.2 Galendromus occidentalis | reverse complement strand
CTCTACATAAAGACAACAGATGGCTCGAAGATAAAGGCGTATATCCTCCTGTTCACCTGCGCGGTGACTCTAGCTCTAAGATTGGAACTGGTGGCGGACCTCAGCTCGTACGAGTTTCTTTTAGCGCTACGTCGCTTCATAAGCCGCAACCCATCGGTCTCCCGGCTCGTGTCGGATAACGCGCGCACCTTCCTCCGGGCCGAAAAGGAGCTTGATGCAATTTTCGAGCATCGAAAGCACCCGGCCACCCAGGATCTCTTGTCCAGGAAAAATTTGGTGTGGACCCACTCCACGGAAAAGGCCCCCTGGACCGGAGCCTTTTGGGAACGACTTGTTCAGGTGGTCAAAAGACCCCTGCGCAAAACTCTGGGATCGCGCTGCTTATCACTCAGAGAACTGGGAACCGTACTGATGGAAATTGAGAAAATGGTCAATGATCGACCTATTTCGGCGGTCGTTGTCGACCCTAGCGAACCGCGAGCACTGTCTCCGTCGGACCTGTTGTACGGGTATGCCTCTCAGCCGGCTCTACCGGACATGAAGCGGGTAGCAGACACAGTGCGGTCGGCGAACGCGATAGTGTTCTCAGAGCGCTGGAAAAATCAGCAGGCAGCTCTGCGCGGCTTCTGGAAGCAATTCCACAATGACTACCTCCAGTATCTCAGGTCCGCGCACTACCGGAAAAATGAGGACAGTCGGCCTATTCAGCCGGGCGACGTATGTCTGCTGCACTCAGCCGACGCGACGCCTCCCGTGCTTTCTGGCCGCTCTGCGTGGTCCAAGAAGTTTTCGGCGGGCAGGGTACCGACGGTCGTCGGAGGTCTTGTTTAGTCAAAACAGCATCGGGTCAGATTTTCAGACGACCCATACGACCTCTCGA
Source organism: Galendromus occidentalis (assembly GCF_000255335.2). Taxonomy (NCBI): domain Eukaryota; kingdom Metazoa; phylum Arthropoda; class Arachnida; order Mesostigmata; family Phytoseiidae; genus Galendromus; species Galendromus occidentalis. The sequence continues at coordinate 2,831 of NW_003805335.1, read as the reverse complement.
GGTTCGACAATTCTAGTTAGCTCTCTCCCTACTTAAAAATATCGCAGCTATCTCTCACCTATTGGGGGTAGCTGGTCCACCCAGGGGTGGTGATTTCGTTCGCCGACGATTGGCCCAAGGCTTCAAGTACACCCACGAGCGTTCTCAACGCTGCGGCGGGATCACTCTCGTACCGAATGTTTCGGGACGCCTCCTGCGCCCACCTCCGTTCTTCGGGCCTCAGGGCCCCCCACACCACGTAACTAAAGCGGTCTCGCTCCGCCTCGTCTAAGTTCGATATTTCCGGGACGAAACACCGTGCCCAACACCACCAGATGGCTCGAGGACTGTTTTCGCGACAACAATAACGAGGCATAACCGTTCACAGCGAAAGAAGAACCGCGAGTGTCCCTGCCCTGTAAATTCGCGCGGTTGCTCGATTGCTCTGTGCCGGATAGACTTATGTATATCATGTTACCAGCATTTGTAATTTCGCGCCATCACGAAGACTCTCCTCCAGACCGTTGCACGGTCAGTTCGTCTGTGTCGATCTTCACTAGAGTGCTGTACGGTCAAGGTGTAAAGAGGCTGTTTTACCCGATGTATACTTCATGATTTACGTTAACACAGGTTCAGGGGGAGTGTCACCGATATCATCGGTTAGTTAGATGCTCATGGTGCACACTGCACGTTTTCCAATAAACATCTCCGTGGCGGCTCCCTCTCCCTCTCTTCTCCGTTCCTCCTTCCCCGGAGATCGTGCCGGTCTCCGGGGACTGAGGAGCGCACACTCTCGACCTAACCGCGATCGTCGGACGCCGCGTTGCACGCTACCGTCCCGATCCAGGGGAACCGCCTCGGAGTTTTCCGATCATTCTAGCGTTTTCTTTCTCCTCCAACGTTAGTCAGAGTCGTCGTAACGTACCATCGTTAAAAGAAGGCTGCTCCGTCCTGTCATGAACCCACCGCCATCTATGCGGAACACCAGGACTAGAATCCGGTTCACTGACTGCTCATAGAAGTCTTCGAGATAGCATGACTACGCTCGCAGTGCAAGGGATAGACTCTGAGATGATTTTCGGCTCAAGAGCTCGGTGCTGCGCGGAGCGAATCGGAATGTCGCTCGTGACGTTGCAGGATAACGTTCATGACTCGCGCATCAAGCTCGCGTGCTCTGTTCGCGGGAAGCACAGGCCTCGTGGCGCGTATTGTGTCGGCACGCTCGTATCGGAAGCCGTAGCTCCCTTATCTAAACTTCGAGGTTACCCATCCATCAGGTATAGGCTCGTACTATTCAGAATGTCGGCATCCGTGGAAAGTAAACGCGGTAGAGAAAAGCTAGTTCACGAAGGTTTCGTGTATGTGTTTGCCCAACTCAGCAGCGACAACAGCACGGAATTTTGGAGATGTCAATTCAAGAATAGCCGGTCGAGAAAGTGCTTGGCTCGACTCCACCGGAATGCCGTTTCTGGCGAAATTTCAGTGAGAGGAAACCACACCGACTTCGCCAACGCAGCACAAGTCGAAGTCCAAGAAAAGAAGACAGCGTTGAAACGAAGAGCAGCTGATACCGCGGAAACCCCTCAGCAGATAATCAACGAGGTGCGTCGTGGTACCTCCCTGGCAGCGCAAGGAGCAAAGGAGACGAACAAGACTTTGGCGAGAATTGTACTAGGTCTATGCATCGAAATTCACGGTTTCCCCGATGAAAACCAATTTTTTCTCAGGGAACAGCGAAGAGGGCGATTTTATTCTAAATACTTTCCCTGACTAGCTATGCACTTCGCCCATCTTCCGGGCAGGGCCCGAATCCCAGCTCGATAGAATTCTGCGTTTTTCTGACCGAAAAAAATTTCCACCCGAATTTTGACATCTTCGAAAGATCTGAAGAGCTGATGTTTCAGGGCGTTTTCGAGGGGCCCGAACAGATGGTAATCGGAAGGTGCCAAATCGGGGGAGTAAGCGGGGTAGGGGAGATATTCCCATTGGAATCCTTTGATGGTGTTTTTCGCCGACACAGCGGTGTGGGAGGGGGCATTATCATGCAAGAGAATCACTTTGTTGTACCTGTCGCGCCAAATCGGCCGTTTTTTGTTCAGGGCTCGCTGCAGACTGACTAGTTGATAGCGTGTTGTTGATAGCGTGTCGCATCAACCGTTTCACTTGGTTTTAGCAACTCATAATACACGATACCGTCTTGGTCTCACCAAACAAAGCATGGTTTTCTTACCGAAGCGATTCGGCCGCGCGGTCGTTTTCGGTGCCGTCCCTGGCATCACCCACGATCTCTGCCGTTTGGGGTTTTCAAATATTTCCATTTTTCGTCCCCAGTAAGGATCCGATGGAGGAAAGACTTCCGCTCGTGTCTCCCGAGGAGCAAAGTGCAAATGCTCAGACGGCGTTGGGACCGTTCACTCAAATCATGTGATACCCACTTTGAGAGCTTTTGGATCAATCCCATGGCACTTAGACGTCTGGAGATGGTTGCTTGGTCCACCTGCAGCTGTTCTGCGAGTTCTTCCTGCGTTTGGGTGTCATTCTGATCCAACAATTCTCGCGATTCGCTGTCCTGGAACTTTTTAGGGGAATTTTCGCGCGTTTTGCCATCGAGATCGAACACACCTTCTCCGAACTTCTTGAACCACTTTTACGTAAGTCGACATTTTCCGCGACGGATGAAATTTTTTTTCTTCCTCGAAAATTTGAATTCCCGCTGTAAACAACATGCTGGAGGACGAAAAAAGACAGCGCCCCCGACCGGAGCGTCGTCTGCTCAGCTGGCGGCATGTGGCGCCATCTTTTCGGTAACCGTAATTTTCGATGCATAGACCTAGTACAGAGAACTCGGAACC
>NW_003805334.1:0-16955 GCF_000255335.2 Galendromus occidentalis | reverse complement strand
ATCGTGGCTCAGAGTCCAAAATCGGCTCGAGACACATTCGGGGGAGCTCTCTTCTCATATTTTCTACATCTCAAGGGGATCGAGCCGGAGGTGGTGAGGTTCTCCAACACGCACAATCACGATGAAGAGAAACGTGATCGTATCAGGCGAACGGCAGTTTCACAAATGAAAAAGCTCGCCACACGGAGGCCAGACAAATCTTGGTCCTGAGCAAGACTCTCGCTGACAATCGGCGTGAACATAGAATCGAAGAAATAGGCGGAGCTCTCCCGAATTTTGCCGGGATCAGAAGTTCGCTCCAGAGAGAACGCTCGAAGATTAGACCACAATTGCCTTCTTCTCGAGCTGAAGTTGTTCTCGAGGGCGTGTGGACAAAGACTCTGAGCGGGGACGATTTCTTGCTTTTCGATAGCGGGACCGAGGATCGCATCCTCGGATTCTCGACAGCGTGGAAATCCTGTGCCGGGCGCCCACCATCTTCATTGACGGCGCGTTCAGAGTAGTGCCCACGCTTTTCCAACAACTCTACACCATGCACTGCTTATATAGAGGACAGATGATGCCTGTGGCATACTCTCTTCTGCCGGATGAAAAGAAAGAGACGTATGTCCGTATGTTCGAACTCGTCAAGGATTTCGCCTCGGCTCATGGCTGGGATCTGCAGCCCGATAGAGTGCAGCTCGAATTCGAAATCGCAACGGTGGGGGCTATAGAAGAATGTTTCCCGAACGCGGAAATGAAAGGTTGCACTTTTCACTTCGCCCAGGCGGTCCGGAGGAAAGTACAGCAGTTGGGGCTGAAGACGTATTACGATAACGACCTTGACGTTCGAAAGTGAGTATTCACCTGATACCAGTATTAACGAAGCTCGTGATATGAGCAAGATTCAAACCGGAGGGCGCGATCTGACGGGCTTCGAACCGCAGTTTCATCAAATGCACAATGGCGCTCAGCCTTGTTCCGCCGAGCCGCATCGACGATGCATGGTTAGAAATCGAATCTGAGTCTTCCCCTCTCGCACATCACGCTTGCTCAAGACTGAATGGATTCGAAGAGCACTTCATCCGAACGTGGCTGGACGATCGTAGTGTCTTCGCGCCCCGTGTCTGGAATCACTATGGGTGAGCTCCCTGAATAATAATTAGCTTAACCCAACTCACAAGCTCTCATCGTGAACTCGGTTCCGCTCATTGACAGTGAATTGGAACAAAAGACGACCAATCACATCGAGGCCTGGAACGGTGCTCTGAATAGAGCGGTCAAGATCACGCATGCGAATATCTTCGTCATGATTTCGCATCTCAGAGAAGACGAAGATCGGCAAAAGTCACAGAGGGTTCTCCTGGACCTCGGTCACCAACCGAGAGCAATGCGAAGGAAATATAGGCTGATCAATGATCGCCTGAAGAAAATCCACGATGATTTCGAATCAGATAAGATGAACATGTCAATGTATATCAGAGGCGTTGCCTACAACCTCAGTGCCGATAGAACGTCTCGAAATTGAGACTTGGAAGTAGTCCCGAAAACTTCAACAGAAACGTGTGTCGACGGAACTTGTATATTCGTGAATCGGGCTCTTTGTGAGGCTAATATGATATCGCGAGACATCCTTCTTAAGCTGACTGCGTCTCTTGCTTCTCATCGGGGATAGAAGGGTACAGCCGAATAACGTGGGGATTCCGGCTACGAGCTGTTTGTAAAAACTGAGTATTTAGGGCGATAGGTCTCGGGCGATGGGTCTTCGATAGTGGAAGACTTTTTCACGAGTCTCCCAAAAATCGACGCGGCTTGTTTCGAGAAATCGACCAAAATTCGAAAATCTCAAACTGCGATTTTCTCGAAAACGGTGAGAGCTAGAGGGTCGTGCTTGGTGTCGTTGGAAAGCTGACGAAAAATGCCACAATTCTAGCTCGGTCCTATTTTTCTCAGTACTTTTCATCACCATTTTTTTCCTAAATTGAATTTTCCTCGAGCTCCTAGACACCGAAGATCCTCGTGAACATGAATGACATTTGGTCACAAATAAACCTCGGATACCCATGTACGCGCACACCAAGTTTCATCGAAATCGGAATAGTCCAAATAGGTTCAATTGCGAACACTTCATTGCCTACCACTTATTTCCATGGTTTTTCGGAAAACGCCATTGCAGCTCCCAATCTCTATTCCCTGGTCCTACTCTGACCCAGGATCTCGCGGGACACATTCGAATCTTCCCGCGCATCGAGCAGACGCTGCGCGCCCTCCTTGGCACACTACACTTCGGATCTAATGTAAGCCAAGTCGTTGGCTTACACCCTACACTTCGATCGAATTGACCGGTGGGGGCCAGGCATGTTTGATATCACGGGACCCTTATAATGGCTTTGCCGAGCAAGTTTGATATAAAGAAGCCCGAATAATGTTTTTTTGAGGCATGTTCGATTCAGCATGCCCTTATAAGGGTTTTGCTAGGTTATGTTTGATTCAACGATGCCCTTATAAGGGTTTTGCTAGGCATGTTTGATTCAACGATGCCCTTATAAGGGCTTTGCTACGCATGTTTGATTCTACGATGCCCTTATAAGGGTTTTGCTAGGCATGTTTGACATTGCGGGGCCCTTATAATGGTTTTAAGGGTTTTGCCGGGCATGTTTTATATTACGGGACCCTTATAATGGCTTTGCCGAGCAAGTTTAATATAAAGAAGCCCGTATAATGTTTTTTGGGGCATGTTTGATATAAAGATACCCTCATAATGGTTTTGCCAGGCATGTTTGATATTAAGAAGGCCTTATGATGGTTTTGTGAGGCATGTTCGATACAGAGATGCTCTTAAAATGCCTCTGTGAGGCATGTCTGGCATGAAGAAGCACCTATAATGTTTTCCGAGGCATGTTTGTTTCAACGATGCCCTTATAAGGGTTTTGCTAGGCATGTTTGATATCACGGGACCCTTATTATGGCTTTGCCGAGCAAGCTGGATAAGAAGCCCGTATAATGTCATGTTTGATATGAAGAAACCCCTATAATGTTTTTTGAGGCATGTTTGATTCAACGATGCCCTTATAAGGGTTTTGCTAGGCAAGTTCGACATCACGTGACCCTTATAATGGTTTTGTCAGGCATGTTTGTCATCACGTGACCTTATAACGGTCGCACTGAGCAAGTTGAGGGTTTTAATTCGAAAATCCGAGCGCTCTGATTGGTCCTCCGCATACGATGACCGTTAATAAAATCCGGTGTAGCGTCATTCGCAGTCCTTGCTTTGTGAAAGACGGTCGCATCTTCGTTCGTACTGACTCTTCCCAGTGGGACTCAAATAAAGTGTAAACGGTGAGTCGCTTATGTCAAGTGAGCCCCGGTCTGGGCTTCAAATAAGTTTTCTCCATTGCTCAATATAATATTCGTTTCTTCAATTGGAAATTTTCTGAGTCAGTGATCCATTGAACATGATATCGCAACATTGATTCATTCAATATCATAGTATTTCGATGATTGATTCAATATGATGCCGTTTCATTGCTTATTCCATGAAATCTACTAATAATGCCCTGCTCTCTGTCACAGGTCGAGTCGTTAGCTTTTTCGATAAGCTTGACGACCGTCGCCGGGAAAGAGCAAATATGGACTCAGAAGAGCCATTTGTGACGGAATAAGGAGCGGACGACCGCCGCTACCATTTTGCGGTCACCCTGCCTTACAGGGATGACGCCAGGCTCTGGCAGGCGGCCTTACATAGAGCCCTGGCCGGAACACACAGCATCAGGTGCTACGAGTACGTCCTAGAGGAGGGGACGGCCGGAGTCCCATACCGGCACTTTCACGTGTACATCAGGAGCAACAAAATGCAGAGACCGGTGAGTTTCTGCAAGAGCTTGCTAGGAGCCGAGGCTCACGTGGAAATCTGCAGGCACGTGACCCGGGACAGATTGTACATCCGGAAGGCCGAGATCGGATGGGTCAACAGAATGCGTGCTCTGGAACAAGAACCGCCGCTTCCGGAGACAGAATACGACCCACCTCTGGCACCAGGCACCCGAGTATTTCGGACCGAAGGTGATTTAGAGCTCCTGCTCCCAGACAGACGGCTGTCAGAAGCAGAGATCTCGTAGGGGCACGTTAGATCAAGGTGCACGGGAGACGTAGCGAACGTGCACATAGAGAGAGTCTTGTTCTGACTGGCGTAGGCGTCGGTCGTGCTAGTGGTGGGCTCCTCGATCGGTCGAGGCCCAGGCAGCAGGCTGCCAAGAGAATAAACTAGAGAGCGGACCAGAACGACTTTTCCCTTTTCCGAGTATCCCCACAACACACCCCCGAACCGTTATATATATGAAAGGAAAAGGTGTGAACAGGCTAACCAAACTGTTCAACCGAATCCTCAATGGCGACGAAGCCGTCCCCAGGGATTGGAAAGACGGCAGAGTATCACTACTTGAGAAGCCAAACTCGAAGAAAGGGGTACTCGAAACATACAGACCCATGACGATATCGACCGTCCTATATCGGTTACTCAGGAGAATTATCGCAGCAAGAATATCCGAATGGATGGAGGAAGAGGAAGTCTTGGGAGAAATGCAAAACGGGTTTACACGAGATCGACGAGGGGAGGACAATCTATTCCTCCTAACCTCGGCGATCGAGCTGACGAGGAAACAAGACAAGGGCCTGATCACATGTTTCTTAGATTGCACTAGAGCATATGATAGGATATCCAGGGATTCTCTATTCAATGATCTTTTATTCACACAGTTTATGTAATATTTTGCCTAAGTAAGAAGAACATAATTGTACAGTGGGATCGCATCACAGGAGAGCCTTCTTGAGCATCTCGAGGTGGTGAAGGGACTGGGGATATGTACAAGATCGGGCATGGTAAAGATCACAAGGTGCTTCGCAATATTTTTACAGAAGCAAGTCTCCGAAGGGTCGTGGTACAGGTCCGTTTGACAAACCACATGGTGGTTGCCATGGGTTGAGAAATTGACCACCACGTGTCTGTTGGTCCGGTCGGGTCTCTTCCAGGCGGCATTGGTCATGGCTGGCGAGTTGTAGAAGTCTGGGCCCACATTATCGACTTCCTCCCTCTTCTTGTCCATGAAATTCCTGTACGCGGCTGTCTCGGCGGATTTCTTCGACGAATCGCTTCTCGCCGGTCAGAAGGCAGACCAGGCGGTTTCGCGTGTTCGGGTGGACTCCGAGAACTCGTTTCAGGAATGTGGACTTAGCTCTGTCTAGCATCGCGAGGTCTCGCACGCTCAGGTGCTCCCACACTAGCTCGACTTCATGTGCATATCCTTTGTGTCGGGATGAACAGAATCGGAAGCTGTGAATCCTCAGACTCGGTAGCGTCGTGTCGGTGTGACTCATAGCGTGGGTACGCTTTCCTCGTGAGTTATGCATTCGGGGTTCTCAATCCCGGTTCCGACGTAAGCTAAATGATAGTCCGCTAGTACGAAAGCGGGACTTAAGATTGCTAGAGTGAGTCACCCATTGGGTGGCTCCCAAGATATTGTACGGAGACTCATCCAGCCTATGTATGAAGGTAAGCATGGTAAAGAAGGTGGAGCTCGCCCCACCCTAACTCCTATATAAGGAGGATACAATCCGAATAAACTTTACTGTGGTGTCTCCCCTCTTTGTGAGACTGTACTCCTGTTAGTTCACTTCGCTCACTGAGCTAGTGTGTTTCCTCACTATCCGAATTTTCCTTCAACCAGCCTTTGCCAAGCTGTTTCAACACGTTATCAGCACGAATTGCCTCTTACCAACAATTGGTCAGTGCTCCGTGACCGACCGGTGACGTCGGGAAACAACTCCCAACAGGGTAAGCTGCTTACTCCTACCTAAGGGTATTGGGAGTGCGGCAGAATACAGCTGCTGTGAGGTTTTCATTTCGGCTAATGCAAAGTGCTCCGGAGATCGAGGATTTCGAGTTTCTCTCAATCCCGTCTCAACTTACCTTGCCAATCATGGCAAACAATACAACAAGCGGATCTGGTTTTCACCAATTACAAAATGTGCGACTTGCGGATGACGGTCGGAATTGGCTTTCTTGGCGAACGTCGGTTATCGCGGTTCTACAGAGTATTCCTAATGCACTCAAGGCTGCGAAGGGAGAATTGCCCTTAAATGGCCCTCATTTTGAGGCCGCAAACGCGTCGGCCAAAGCCAATATTCTCAATACGATTTCCCAAACTCTTGTATCTGCCTATCTCAGCATCGATGCGGAAGCGGAGACTGGTAATGATATCTGGAAAAAGCTGGGAAGCCTCTACGGTGGCGAAGATACCACCTCTCAGGGAACAGCTCAATTGAAATATAATCGATTCAGATATATTGTAGGAATGTCAAATGCGTCGCTCTATGCGCCGCCGCTTCCAACGAATTTCGACGAATGCGAGGGTGGATCGAGAGAACAATGCGAGAACATGGATACATGTAACGTCGATGTGCACGAGGACACTCCGTTCTCGGCTACGCCATCGATCGGTCGCATACGTGCTAACCGGACGACTTTCGCGAGAAATAAAAGCAGTTGACAGTTGAGTGATTGTTCAATCTTACATTTGGTGGAGATCTGTGGTCTGACCCCGTACGGAAAATGCATCGTACACCGCCAGTTCTGCGGGACCGAAAAGGACGGAAACCCAGTGCGACACCCCCAGCATCGGAGTCAGGCTCTGAAAGCGAGGGCTACACCGGCCATGTTATGATGGACCCCATCGAGCTCAGCAAACCCGATCAAGCTCCAGCTCCAGCAGACTCATTTCCCGATCCAGCAGAGGACTCCGACAACAAGCGAAGTCCGCACGAAGGAAACGTGACCCAGCTTCACCAAGCGCAAGCGAGCGCCGGCGAGGTAAGCCTAACGGTACCACCTCGTGTAGGCGACCTCTACCAAGCTACCGCGAAAGGGTATACCTCGGTTTTCCCGAGCCAACAGTCGGCCGTGAAGCCCAAATCACGTCCTGAACAGGCTCGTTACAAACCCCCCGTACATCGGTACCCAGAGGAAATACCAATTCCACAAGATCCGAACCAGCTATTACAGCAACCGCCACAGCAGCAGGGAACACATCAGGGTTCGACACGATCGACGCAGATCGCGGGAACTCCGGAGGCGGCAGGTATGTCGAATGAGGAGCTGCTTGCGCTCCTGCTCAAGATACAAGTCCAGCTAACTGAAAAATCCCAACGAAGCTCGGTGAAGAAGATTGACTACAAAAACTTCAATGGGAAGGCGACTCAAGATGCCATGGAATGGCTCACAACGTTCAACCGCACAGCCGATTACAACGGAGATGAAGAGGCGGTAAAGTTGAAACGTGTCCCATTAGCTTTGGTAGACGAAGCTCTCACGTGGTACGAAAGGGTAAAGGATGAATTGATCTCCTGGACAGCTTTCGAGACGCTCTTCAAGGGTCGATTTGTAGATCTGGCGGCGAAGCGACACAACGCCCTTCAGAAACTCGGATCACTAACTCGAGACGATTCCCAGTCCCTGACCCCGCACCTTGAGTACACGATGAAGCTATGCTACGAGTTCGACCCAGCGATGTCGGAAGAACGAGTCATCGAGCGGTACCTCCAAACGCTACGGACGGAGGAAGCTTACGCGTTGTTGTCCGTCAGGCCGAAAACGATTGGCGAACTACGGGCCCATCTCGGTTGGATGGATCGCACGATTCCGCACCTAAACGAAAGGAGAGCGAAGCCAGCAGAACCAGCGATCAACAAGATAGAGGGACCTAGCAGACATGAAGACGAATTTCGGTTCGCGAGATCACGCACCCCGTCGAGGGAACGGGACTCAAGATATGGATCAAGATCCGACAGCCCAAGCAGCGCGATCAAGCGAAGAGAACACTCTCCAGCAAGACCTCGATTCAAACCGATAGCTCCAGCACGCATCGATCGACCACCGGCGACTGAAGAAGGAAACCCCGGATACAAGATGGAGGGGTACACACAAGATCTCGAACAAGTGGACGAAAATGGCTTCTATTTCGGAAATCGTCGCTTGAAAGACGGTAGAGTCCTGTGCAATTTCTGCAATAACATCGGGCACACCATCAGGCACTGCCGCCGACGGCAAGAAGGAAAACCCAGAACGCGCGCCAGACTCCAGAGCTCGGGAAACTTCTACGGCCGTTGAAGGAATCCCGTGAAACCCTCAACGCCGCAACACCAATTCACGGGAATCGCGTTCGCGTATATCTAGGCAAAAGTGTAAATGCTCTCGCTCTTTTGGACTTGGGCGCCGATATTTCGGCCGTCCACCCGGATCTCGCAAAATATTTCATTCGTTTCGACAGTTCCAGCAATCAACAGTACGTCAAAGTGGCGAATAATAGTAGAGTACCCATACAGGGCTACTGCGCGTTGAGAGTTTCGCTTGACAATAAAAATTGGTTCCCGTGCGAAGTAGCAATCATTGAGAATCTCAGCAACGAAATTATCCTAGGGCTAGATTTCTGGAAAAAACATGGTGCGCTCATTGATCTCAAGGGGAGCACCATTAGACTTCAGGATGGTCTGGGGCTCCAGCATAAGAGGGAAAGCGAATTCTCAACGGGAACGTTGACGATAAACCACATCCGAGCGGTGTCGAATTCCAATCCAGGGCTAAAATGTAGCAGCCCACACAACCAGCGGGTGACGTCATCCAACGAAACTTCGGTGCTCAAGGCCAAACTCAGAGCGAGAGATAGTGTAGTTATCCCTGCGGGGGAGGCTAGGATAGTGGATCTGGTAATAGACTCAAGGGCCAGAACAGGCCCAAGCGGAGAAACCTTTGTCATCAGTCCAGTTCCAGCACTCGTCGAGAAAAAGGGCTTGCAGTCCCCGCAGGCAATCGTTACGATCCGGTCCGGCAGAACGTCAACACTGATTGAGAATCATACGACGGCTCGAATCGTGCTTCCACAAGGAATGCATACCGCGGATGCGACACCGCTCCAAGAGCAACCGACGGTTAATTCGCTCGGCGTAGAAACAAAGATCAGTAGGAGCTTGGAACCGGGGCCTCCAGACACTGCCCATGTTGAGAGTGGTGTCGACGAAGCGATCGATCGGTCGCTACCAGCAAGAGAAAGGCAGAGAATCAGAAACATAGTCCTCAAGTTCCCGCAACTGATCCCCAAGAAAGACGACCCGCCAAGACAAACTCATTTGGTTAAACACGCTATAAATACGGAGAACCATCTTCCAATCAAGAGCCGATACCAGAAACGCTATTCGCCAGCCGAACGGGATTATATCGCCGCCGAAGTGAAGAAAATGGAACGGCAGGGTGTGGTCCAAGCATCAGCAAGCCCCTGGAGCAGCCCGATTGTACTAGTGCGCAAGAAAAACGGAGAAACGAGATTCTGCATCGACTTTAGAGAACTCAACAAAATAACTAAACGGGACAATTACCCATTGCCGAGGATCGACGACGCTCTCGATTGTTTGTCCGGCGCCAACTATTTCTCGACGCTCGATTTAAAGTCTGGTTACTTTCAGTGCCCGCTCGAGGAGAGGGACAGAGAAAAGACGGCATTTGCAACCCCGGACGGACTCTTCGAATTCAAAGTTCTACCCTTCGGGCTGTCAAACGGGCCAGCAACGTTCGAGAGACTGATGGACAACGTCCTCCGCGGTCACAAATGGAGAAACTGCCTCGTATACCTTGACGACCTTTGTATTTTCGGCAGGACCCTGAACGAGCACAACAGCCGACTAGAACAGATCCTGAGATGCCTAGATCGAGCAAACTTATCGCTCAACATCAAGAAATGTTCGTTTGGTGCAAGAAAGATCTCGCTACTCGGCCATCAAGTATCCAGCAGAGGTATCCTCCCGGATCCCGCAAAAACCAGCGCAATAAAGTCAATCCCGACACCGAAAAACCAGAAAGCGGTGAAGAGCTTCCTTGGCCTATGCTCATATTACCGCAAGTTCATGGAAAATTTTTCGAAAATAGCAGCTCCTCTGAATAATCTTCTAAAAGACGGAGTGAAGTTTCATTGGGAGTCGGATCATCAGCAAGCGTTCGAAACTCTGAAGGAGAAGTTGGTGAGCCCACCACTTCTAGGACATTTCGATCCCAAAAGACCAGCGATCCTCCGCACGGACGCCTGCAAGTATGGGATCGGAGCGATCTTGGCGCAGGTCGACGACACTGGCACTGAACGGGTTATCGCCTACGCAAGCCGGACACTCTCAGGGTCAGAATCTCGATACTCAACAACAGATCAGGAAAGTCTCGCAGTCGTTTGGGCGGTAAGAAAATTCCATCCCTACGTTCATGGCAGACCCGTGACAGTCATCAGCGATCACCACGCACTCTGTTGGCTGATGACGGCGAAAAACTTGAGAGGCCGGCTGGCGAGATGCGCTCTGCAACTCCAAGAATACGATATCACCGTAGTGTACAAGCAAGGGCGAAAGCACCTGGACGCAGACTGTTTATCCCGCTACCCGGAGTCGGACCCCGCCGCAGAAAAACGCGAGAGAGAAGAGGATCCTGCACAAAACGAAGCGGAAGCCACGGCACAAATCAGCTCAATCTCACTCGAATCGATGGCTCAAGCACAAGAGGACGATCCTTCATTAGACAGACTGAGAGAACTTGCAGGAAGATCTAGCACCTTCGAAAAAGTTTCGGGGATCCTATACAAGAGAAATTTCTCACGCTCCGGCGAAAACCTCTTATTGGTAGTACCGAAATCCATGAGGAAGAACGCTTTAGAAGCATCGCATTCTACTAAGGAGGCGGGACACCTAGGGATCGCAAAGACATATTGGCTTTCTTGGCGAACTTCGGTTATCGCGGTTCTACAGAGTATTCCTAATGCACTCAAGGCTGCGAAGGGAGAATTGCCCTTAAATGGCCCTCATTTTGAGGCCGCAAACGCGTCGGCCAAAGCCAATATTCTCAATACGATTTCCCAAACTCTTGTATCTGCCTATCTCAGCATCGATGCGGAAGCGGAGACTGGTAATGATATCTGGAAAAAGCTGGGAAGCCTCTACGGTGGCGAAGATACCACCTCTCAGGGAGCAGCTCAATTGAAATATAATCGATTCAGATATATGTAATACCTCCAAAACGGTTGCGCAGAATATACATGCCTTCCAGGAGGTCATGGCTCAAATGACTATGTCAGGCGTAGTGGTCTCAGAGGCCGTAGCCTGTCAGAAGCTCTTGGGTCTTCTCCCACCTTCATGGGAATCCTTACGTTTGTTCTGGTCTGTTAAAAGTGTGGACGAGCAGACTCTACCCAAACTTTATCAATTAATTCAAAGTCAGGAAACTCAGCGAATCACCGCTGCTGCCGCTAATGGCAATTCTGATCCCTCTGCAATGTTCTCTAAGCTCTCGATTCGTAATAATCGATTCCGTCAGAATAACCGTAATTTCGATCGTAACCCTAACCGGCGATCGAATGGCAATCGCAGCAGTTTTAATTCTACACCTAATTATCCGCAGACGAACTTTCGTCACAATAATCGCAATAATTTCAATCGTAATGATAATGGCAGTAATAATCAACAGGATTCGTCTCAGAATTCTGGCCCTTCTCGCCCTTCTGGCCGACCCACTTCTTATAACCAATCGCGTTCAAGCAATTCCAATTCGAATGGCAGACCTCAGGGGATCCGCTCTCGACCACGCCCTCGCCGTCCGTTTCGTGCTTCCGCTCATGTCGCCCAGTTGGATGACTTCAACAGCGATGTTGAAGTGTTCACTGCAACTCTTGACGAGGTCTCAACTGACCCGCCACTAAGACCGACCTTCATCTGAGCCGGGAACTAGCTACTCTGCGGGTTCCGATAAATGATGGTCTTTTCGCCCTCCGAGCGAGACCCGTGAAAGTTCCCACAAATGCCGAATGCTTGTTCTCCTCATCACGGCCTCTACCTCTGCAAAAAGCTCATGAGATGCTTGGCCACATAAATAAGCGCCAAGTTAGGCAGTTCGTGTCTCGAGAGGGAGTCCCGATCAGGGACGACCTGATCACCTGCACAGCCTGTATTCAAGGAAAAATGAACAGGTCGGGCTATCGCTCTGAGCCGACCTCTTCAGCACCACAGTCCCTGGGTTATGTGGCTACTGACCTTTGCAGTCCTATGCAGGCCACTGATCTTGAGGGAGCCAAATACTTTATGAACATCCATGATCAATTCTCTAAATTCAATCGAATTTATCTCCTCAAATCGAAAGACCAAGCATCGGATCTTATCTAGCAATACATTGTCTGGTTCCGCAATCAGACAGGCTCGGACATCAACCAAATGTTGGTCGACCGTGGATTGGAATTTAAAAATTCAAGGGTAAAGGATGCCCTTCCCGCGATCGGTGCCGAACTCATTATGTCAAATCCGTATAGCCATCAGCAAAACGGAAGAGCGGAACGCAATAATCAGACATTTACCAAATTAGCCCGTACTCTTCTCATAAGTTCGCAAGTTCCTAAATTTCTCTGGGGAGAGGCGTGCCGCTGCGCGGTATACCTCCTCAACATTGTAAATAGTTGTCCGAAAGCTAACAAATCCGCTTATGAGATGATCTACAAAGAAAAGCCTAAGATTTCTCATCTACGTCCATTTGGCTCTCGGTGCTATTTCTACAATACTGATGTACACCGGGAAAGATTCGACGAGGTCGCTCAAGAGGGAATCATGCTTGGCTACTCTCATAGAATCGATGGCTACCGCATTTATAAACCAGGTTACCGGAAAATAATTCCGACGAAAGACGTCGTCTTTGGGGGTTCGGCATTCTCATGCCCAGCGCTAAGTCCAGGTCCGGGAACGACCGATGTGGCCACAGCTAATACGGACGCGCTTTCTGCCGGCTGCTCCGGCAATCACGCTGTAGAGTCTTGTCCTTCTGACGAGGAGGACTCTGGATGGCTGGAGCTTCCATGCCCAGCAATTTCCCAGACTGTGCCTGGAGCTCTTCCTGATGTTCCGGTTCAGGTCCCGGTAAACACAGATGAACGCTCGGCACCTCCCCCTCTGGAGCCGATGATTTTCAGACGACGCGAAACTCTTCGTAGACCGAGTCGCTATGAATCTAATGTAGTTCAAAGCGCATCCTCCTTTCCACAAGAGCCAAAAACTCTCGCCCAAGCCCTCGCCAGTCCCGAGGCAGAGCACTGGAAGGAAATTGGAAATTGCTTCTATGAAGGCGCACGGAGTCTGGACACTGGTAGACCTCCCGCCTGGTAAGCGTCCGATATCCTGCAGATGGGTCTTCAAAATTAAAACCAATGCGTCGACCGCTACAGAGCGCGTCTCGTTGTCCGCGGATTTAAACAAATAGAGGGGATAGACTATCAAGAGCTATTTGCCCCGGTTGCCCGCGTTGACACCGCCGCACACTTCTTGCCATCTGCGCCTCGAAACGCCTTAATTTACGGCAATCCGACATTACTACAGCCTTCCTTTATGGCAACCTGGACGAAGAATTGTATAGTGTGTCCCAAGCTCCTGGATTCGATGATGGATCAGGAAGGGTATGCCTCTTGCAAAAATCATTATACGGTTTGAAGCAAGCTCCTCGTTGCTTTAATCGCAAGCTTGCCGGTGTGCTCTGCGAGCTGGGCTTCACTCAGAGCCAAGCAGACCATTGCCTCCATATTTGGCACGGCCCGCAGAGTGAGCTAATTCTGCTTGCCATCTTTGTCGATGATGGACTGATTGCCTCGACACATGAACGTCTCATCAAGCCCACTCTCGACAACCTTGGTCAACATTTCAAACTTAAAGCATCTTCTCTTATGAATCTATTCTTAGGGATGCATATCCATGTTGACGAAAATCATAATATTTGGCTTAATCAATATAAATACATTCAAAGTCTCCTGAAGCGCTTTAATATGACTGATAGCCGCCCTCATTTAATTCCCTCTGATAGCGGTATCTATAATTAAAGCCTGGGAGTTAGGCGGATTGCATATTTTCGCTTATAATGCTTTTCTCCGCCCAGAAAGCCTATTTTCGCCTGAAATGCCTTTCTTCGCCTAACATGCCTATTTCCGCCTAACATGCCCATTTCCGCCTAACATGCCTATTTCCGCCAGACCTGCCTTTAGCGCCGAGTCTCCCGAGAGTATGATCGTTGTCTATCAGATTTGAATACTTCGCGCTCATTTGGGAGATGACTCGCTCCTCGCTCTGTATCACCACGCGAACTTCGTTATTCGGAAACGTATTGGGTGTGTTCGAAATTTCGAAGTGATCTCGGAGGACTACTAGACTCAAAAATTTCTCTCTCCACGTCCCGAACAAAACTGACTAAAAATGCCCCGACAAGGAATCGACACGGCGGAAAAACTCCGACTCTATGTGGAAGAGTTCGGCCCTGATGTCTTTAGCACGAACGGGGAAAGTCTCACGTGCGACGTTTGTCGCAAATCTGTGAAGGCTACGAAAAAGTACTTCCTGCAACAGCACGTGCGAGGTTCCAGACACTTGGCTCGTCTGAATTCCAGGGACCTGCACAGCCTTCCTCCACAAGCATCGCAACAACAGTTGGTGCAACTTTCTCCGCGAGAAAATCCCTTCAATATGGATGTGTGTCGGATGTTTGTGGAATCGAATATTCCTCTCTACAAAGTTCAGCATCCTTCTTTCCGGGGCTTCATGGAGAAGTACTGCGGAAAAGTGCTGCCAGACCACACCACGTTGAGGAAGACGTATCTAAAGAAAGTTTACGATGAAACCTTACTGAAAATCCGAGCTTCCGTGGGAGAACACCGCATCTGGGTTTCGATCGACGAAACCACAGACGTCAAAGGTCGCTTCGTCGTAAACACAGTCGTAGGTTGTCTCTCTGCGCAGCACCAATCAAGAGCTTTCCTTTTGAATACGGAATTCGTGGAGAGGACGAATCATTCTACCGTTGCTCAAGCCCTCGTCAACTCTCTGAACCTGCTCTGGCCTGAGGGGCTCCGCAATGACAAAGTCCTTCTGCTAGTCACTGATGCGGCGGCGTACATGAAGAAAGCGGGCGATGCGTTGAAGGTCCTTTTCCCGAAGATGACCCACGTGACTTGCGTTATCCATGCAATGCACCGTGTCTGTGAGGAGATTCGCGTACTTTTCCCGGCAGTCGATAATTTGATCGCGAATGTCAAGAAAATTTTTTTGAAAGCTCCTTCTCGCGTTCAAACCTTTCGACTTCTAGCGCCGAATATCGGTCTCCCTCCACAACCGGTCCTCACTCGCTGGGGCACGTGGTTGGCAGCAGCTCTGTACTACGCAGAGAACTTCGAGGCTGTCCTGTGTCGATGCTAGAAGGCGCGGAGGCTGCATCCATAAGAAGAAGCCAGGAGATCATGGACGACTCCACGCTGAGCTCCGACCTGGCTTTCATTGGGAGCAATTTCGCACAGTTCCCGAATTTCATGACAAAACTGGAGTGCAGCTCGCTCCCCCTGAGCAGTTCGCTCAATATTCTGGAGGAATTCAGAGTGTGCTTGCATTCGGCACCCGGCCCGAAAGCCGCCTCGGTGAGGGCCAAGATCGAGAGAGTCATCCAGATGAATACTGGCCTCGCCAGTTTGGCTCAAATCGAGAAGGCGCTTCGAGGGGAGCAATTGACGACGGAATTTCTGAGCTGTCTATTGCAGATCTGTCGTCTCATAAATACGCTCCCTTGGTAAGCGTTGATGTTGAGCGATCCTTTTCTCGATATAAGGAGATTCTCTCGGACCGCCGTCATTCGCTGACATTAGAAAATTTGAAGTATCATTTAATACCGATGTGCAATCTCACGAACGATGAATCATAATTTTGTCTCAAATAAACTTCTGAGCGTTCCGCGCCACCACAAATCATAAAACTGCAGGCATTCTTCTACTTCTTCTTCTTCCACGACGCCCACTTCTCAATTTTAGGAGCGTGTTCCTTCTCGATATATTCTTCGATCTCTCCCTTCTCAATCCGTATTTCGCCTAGCTCAAGCACCTTCTCCGCCTATCTCGCCTATCTCAAGCACTTTCTCCGCCTATTTCGCCAGTTTCGCCTATCTTCGTCGAATCGAGGTGCTTATTTTGCCTATTTTTGAATGCCTGACTTGCATATTCTTGGGTGCTTATATCGCCGATTCTATTCCGCCTAGCTTCCAGGCACTATCTATAATATATAGAGCTGAAACTTTCATGCACTGAAAAAAATGAGTATATGCATGCAAATATGCAATAATGAGGGGGTATATATGCTGTTTCGAACAAAGCATATGCATAATAAATTTATCTGACTTCGATGTAATCTATGGGTTACAGTATACAATGACAGTCATCCTGAGGTTCTCGAAAGTTAGACTATGCCGACGATCGCTCAGGATATGTTTTAGCGAAGAGAAACTCCTTTCCACATCCACTGAGAAAAGAGGAGCAAACCTGAAAGATGGCAGCTCGGCTGGACTAAAATCGCCGCTGCCTGTACCATCTGTATTCTCTCCCTTTAAAATCTTCGCTATGGAACTTATTCGCTCGTAGTCTGGGTTGCGATAGCGAACATCCGCACATTTTCGACGAAGTCTCTCACCGATGGGCCCGGGGGTGAGCTCGATCGTCGCGAGGATTTCTTCGAACACGTCAATGCTCTCGGAGAGCATCGTCCCTTTCCTCTCGAGCTTCTCTATTCCACAGGGCAATTTTCCGAAATGATTGGAGATGAAAGCTAGATTTTCTCTCAAGGATGCTCTTGTCACCAACTCCTGCGTCACTGCGATGCTTGCGGCCTCCGTCGGGTCCAGGGCATTAACCACTGAGGCGACCGCTTCGAAATGCTGGGCGTAATATATCGCAGCATTGACCCACGTGCCCCACCTTGTGAGGACGGGCTGTGGTGGCAGGGGTACGTTGGGAACCATCTCTCGGAATTTCGTGACTCTGGAAGCGGATTTAAGGAAAACCTTCTTGCCGTGCGCGACGAGTTTGTCAACATCGGGGAAGACGAGCCGGATTTCTTCG
>NW_003805333.1:0-3048 GCF_000255335.2 Galendromus occidentalis | reverse complement strand
AAAATAAGCGACTGGAAGGGACGGCTCTCAGGAAGTTTGTACGAGGGATCCATGAGGGGAGGCTTCAGGTCGGGATGCAGAATACGGATGTATCTCCCTGAATGAATGGGTATTCAGCTCGTCTCTATACATGGCATACCAGAGAAGACTCGAGTCGAGTATCCAAGCGATTTTCAGCAAGCTCAATCTTGGTCTCGGTAGCTGAGGTTCTCCACAAGTGGAACGCTCTCAACTTCCTTGGAAAAGCGTGCATGCGGCGATAAACGGCATCAACAAAAACACGCGAAGTTCAGCAACATCCAAACATTTGAACCGAAGTCCAGAGCTAGGAATCTTCCAACCCTTTTTGTAATCTCCTAGAATCAGCATGTGAGAGTTTCCGACGATGGTCAAGTCTTCCCGCGGTAAAGACAAGCTTTGCCCCAGGGTTTCATGTATGTTTTCGATAGGGTCAGTGCCGATCAGAGTACACAATTCTGACGCTGTTAATTCAGACGGAAATGCAAGGTTCGTTTACGTCGAGGGGTGGTTACCGGTGAAGTTATCACCGGTGATCCCGCAGATGCGGCTGCCATGGAGGTAGCTCACAGACGCACCGAAAGGAAAGGTCGGGCCGAGGAGGCTCAAGAGACTCCAGCCCAACTCATCAATCATATTCAGAGCGGGGCGTCTGCAGCCGTGCAGATTGAGTTCCCGTCGCGCCGTACTCAGGCCAAGGTGGTGAATCGTGTGTGGAAAGCCTGAGCCAGTGCGCCTACTCTACCGACGGACCGCAGTGGGATATTGATCCCCGACGTATACGCAGTGTATGAGTCGGCACCGGACACTCGGAGTCGTTTCTGATTGGGGATTCCGGGTACGGCGATGAAGATCGCATCCGAATTTTCGGTCGTCAGTCCGTAGCTGAGTGGATCGGTCTGATAGAGAAAATAGACGTCGACGGGACACTAAGCTTGTCGCCGCGGCCAAATGTCCCGCGGCCGAAAAATCCCTAGTGGCGAAAAAGGTATGCGAAAATATATCCTTCGCTGCGTTGAAACTCCGGTACTGACGGTTTCATTCTCGTTCGTTTTCATCGTGTGAGCGCTTACTCTGCCGATTACTACGAGGGCACCCATTAGAAGATTCATGCTTTATTTTCTGTGTTTCTTACAGACTGATACTCTGTGAGGAATAACGAATAGCTTCGCTCAGAGAGTTTTCGGGAAAATTGAGCCCCAAAGAGGCCACATCGGTGTGAGCTGACTCACTTATCAAGTTCAGGTTCTACGCCGCTCACCGTGTCGCACTTCGTCATGAAGAGCGTCAACTGCAAGAGTGGAAATTTCGTCATTGATGCGAGCGACAGAGAGTCTTCTTCTAATTAATATTAGATTCTTTCGAGAGCTTGCTCTCTCTCCGTCTCTTGATTGATCGATACATTAATTGGTGTCTGATCCAAATTCGGAGGATGCAAGCATAGGAATTCCAGACGATGTTCTTTCGAATTCCTGAGCGAAGGAGATCACACGAACAAACCTTGATAGGATGAATCAAGCAGAGCCGCTCGAGATCAGAGAGAGTTCTCTGGCAAAGAGCTTGACCATGTGGATCGAAAAACACGAAGATCAGGTCAGCCATCTCGGCGCAGCTCTCGAGCTATCGGTCGAAATCTTAGTTGTAACTGGAAATCGGAGAAGAAAAACGTTTTTATTCGAGTCGAACGCACGGATGATGGAGACGGAGTGCTTGCGCTCGCAGTGCAACAATGCGTGAGTCACGCGTAATAAGCTTTGAATAAAACTGACTGCGAGAATCCAGTCTCGAAAAATTCCACGGACGCTTGGAGCTTTGAGGAATATCCAGAGAGTAAATCGAGTCGGAGAGCTCAGCAAAGAGTCCTCGAGGCAAAGGCACTTCCGAAACTTGTCTCTCCCTTTTCGCTCCTTATTCTGTACCGTTCCCACAAGACCAAGTCGAGAGATTATCCGTTTTCCTCAGAGAAAACGCCAGCTGCATAAGCACTCCATAATCTAGAAAATAAGTCGACATGTGTCAAATCTTCCGCGAGTTTTTAGAGCGGAACTATTTCAGCTCGCTTCCTGGCGAAGCATTTTTCGAGTGCACGTCCTCGAACATCTTGACGATTCTCATCCGGATGGAAAATAAACGAACAGCCGAATTCGGTTCTCGACTTCCCCTAATGACTCCAACAGGAGGTTCCGAGTCCTTAATCAAGTCCCCATCGCGATGATAAGACTACCGACGTCTCTAGCGAAACCACGGGGCAGCTCACAGATGCGAATCGATCCATTCGGAAAAAACAAGAACGCGACGCCGGAACTCACCGTGCTTATTGCCCTCGACACTTAGAGCACACCCACGGTAGGAAGCTCACGATAATCGAGAATACAATCACGAATCCAGCCACAAGATCCAAAGTTCTTTTGAACTCCGAATGCTTTTTGTACTCTTTGCTGAAAATGAGTACGCAGACTACGAATATCGAAAGGCCGATCATAAGACAACCCAGCCCTGCTTGGAAGAAGGAGTCAAGGCCCCGGAATCGCCTCTAAATGGCGCAGGTAAAATCTGCAACAGCGTTATCACGTAGGCAGTTTACGCAGCGGGCTGCTGCTTCTTCGATGGGCATTATGGATTCTACTAATGTATACCCGCTTGGTGGAAGAAGCATGTATGTCGTGATTATGAGGGGAATGGCTTCAAGAAACACAATGAATATAATAGACCAGTCCCTAACTCTTTCGGGCTGAACCACACAGCCAAGGTTTAACGTCCCGGGTACTCTTATTCACATTGCTTCCGAGGACGGATCCATAGAGCAAATGTACCCAGGAGGATCAAGGCCGAGTACCTGCGTTTCCGTGAGGAATATTTTTCCGGCAGCAGGGATCGAACCCACACCGCCTCCCGCGCGAGCGGCGTCGTTGCGGCATTCCACTAAGGGAAACGCACGTTTGCACGAGTAGTGACAAACGCGCTGACCACTCGACCACCCGTCGGTCTGATGGAGAAGGTGCGGAAGTCGAAGCTGACTTCATCCTTTGG
>NW_003805332.1:0-14591 GCF_000255335.2 Galendromus occidentalis | reverse complement strand
GGGAAACGGAAAGCGGGAACGGGAAAGCGGGAAACGGGAAAGCGGGGAAACGGGAAAGCGGGGAAACGGAAGCGGGGAAACGGAAGCGGGGAAACGGAAGCGGGGAAACGGAAGCGGGGAAACGGAAGCGGGGAAACGGGAAGCGGGGAAACGGAAGCGGGGAAACGGAAGCGGGGAAACGGGAAAACGGGAAAACGGGAAAACGGGAAAGTGGAGAAACGGGAAAGCAGGAAAACGGGAAAGCGGGGAAATGGGGGAGCGGGGGAAGGGGAAAGCGGGGAGACGGGAGTTAGACATATCACGAGTCACCATTTTCGCGAACCTTTCAATCGCTGAGTTGCTCTAAAAAGGGTTATAGTATCTCCTGATTTTCGGTCTTGCGGCATCCTTAGAAGGGATGCCCCCTAAGCGACCCTCGCTCGGACCTTCCTCACGACGAGCCCGCACAAGAAAAGCGGCACTCGCCCTTGAAACTGATATGGAGCGAGAGGCAAGCTCCAAAGTCAGCGAGGACGCTACCGTCGAGCGCGGTCGAAACCCCGTACTCGCCAAAATGTGACATTGGTAGACAACTCCCTCAGAATGGTGAATCTCTGCCTCTGGCGAGATTTTACCGGTATGGTTGATAAAATGGAAGGATCGTGTCTGACCTTCCACAATTTGCAAACGAGGGAATGGGCAGGGAAACCAACACTGACGAGTACTTCAAATACAACAATGGTGGCTGTAGACAAGGAACATGACAAGTATCGGGATCAATTACTAGAGTGGTGGTCGAGAGGTGGGGCTGAACAGATATTCAGCCATTTAGAGTTGGCTACTGAGTCGTCACCACCAAAATAAATTAAATATGATCATAATTACATATCATACCGATCCCTGAATTCTAAGAGAGAAGCCTGTTTTTGACGTGAAAACGTCTTTAAAATGGCTCTAGTAGCCGGTCAAAGAAACTTCGTCCTCCATGCAACGAAATCTAGTCCGTTTTTGCGGGGCTGGATCTCCGTGGATAGGAATCGGATTATCACGAGGATTGGATCGGAAGATTGCAAAGGGTCTCGCAGGGAATGTGCCCCTTTTTGGAAATCGCTTCGGCGACCAACTTCAGAGAGCTGTATCTCCGGAAGGGTTGGTCGTACGGCGACGATCGAAGGCGCGTTGGAAAGCTGAGTCTGAGAGCTCTCATTTGCGCTAGTCAGATCGGAAAGAGGATTAGTTGGGACGGAGATATATGACGATTTTTTAAATCGAAAACTATATCGACAAAATCGCTGATTTTTCTTCTGCGGACTGTTCTCCGCGAAAAAGGACTATGTGCGAAGTTTCAGAGTGGCTGCTCGACTGTAAGTATGTTTAAGTACCCGAAAACCCTTTTTCATTGAATAAGCCCAATTGGATTCTACCACCATTCAGCTTGCGGAGGTCTCCATCTAGAGAATGGTACCTCCAACGGAGGTACCATTGGTCGTACGGAGCCGAAGAAGGCCGCTGTGTAGCCGATGAATCACCGCCATGATGTAATCACATGAGCATGGGTAGACCGCGGGCTCAGCGATTCGTCCCAGCATCGGACCCTAGCACGATAAGGAATTTCTGCGTAATGGGGACTCCACCACGCAGTGGAGTCATGGTATCATGGACTCTACTTGTTCGAGGCTCGCAGAAACTAGCCCACTGATGAGCATTCCGGAGCCCTGCTTCGGATGCTTAACCGAAATCCATGAGTCAGTCGCCAGATATCTGGAATGATCTCACCGGGGTACTCTGACGCCTCCTCATACCGTCCTCTAGATGGAGCCTCCGCAAGCCGAATGGTGGTAGAATCCAATCGGGCTTATTCAATGAAAAAGGGTTTTCGGGTACTTAAACATACTTACAGTCGAGCAGCCACTCTGAAACTTCGCACATAGTCCTTTTTCGCGGAGAACAGTCCGCAGAAGAAAAATCAGCGATTTTGTCGATATAGTTTTCGATTTAAAAAAATCGTCATATATCTCCGTCCCTAGTGATCCCTCTTCCGATCTGACTAGCGCAAATGGGAGCTCTCAGACTCAGCTTTCCAAGGCGCCTTCGATCGTCGCTCTACGACCAACCGTTCCGGAGATACAGCTCTCTGAAGTTGGTCGCCGAAGCGATTTTCAAAAAGGGGCACATTTCCTGCGAGACCCTTTACGGCACATTGTTCCGATGAATTTTCGTCCGGAACCGAGCTGAGAAAGAGGTCCCATTCGACAATTTCTGTCGACCCACGAAAACCCCTATTCAGCCGCATAAATAATTGTTTTCCAGAATAGGGGAAGAATGGTCGGCTCAAGCAATTGAATGGAAGTAAGACTCTGATGTATATCGGCGACGACACGGACTTTGAGTGACTCAAGACTGCTTGTCCGGGAAATAATCTAGCTCGTTGGGATACCTATCCCTTGCTCTGGTGGAGAAAACCGCAGCGGCTATGCAGGTTTTCTTTATCCACTTTCAGACCGCATATCAAATAAGTTTCTTGCCCTTGAGATTCTGATCGGAGGGGGATCTCGAATCGAACAGGGTCCCGAGTGGAGATTAGCTCGTCTATCCGCAATTGGAAACGGAGGTTTCGCCGAGATTTGATATATTATAACAAAGTGTGCAGCTGAGTCTCCCAAGGGGGCTTCATTCCTTGGCGTTCGCCATGAGACCGAAGGGAAGTAGCATCTTGCGAATAAAGCGGAAAGCAAGAGTAGCTGAAAATATAGGGCAGTCTGGAGCAGCTGCGAAACGGCCGAAAGCATCAACGGAAAGATCCTGCGAAAATCGTGCTCGTCGTCGTGCAATGGCCCAGTCACCAGAGGCCAACACGGGAGATCTTGGTGCGCTGAGTTCGATCCCTGAAGATGGACATGTGAGTCGGCAAGAATCGGTACATTTCATGCGTCAGGATAGCGATAGTCGAAACGAGCTAGGTGTCCTCAGAAATAATGCTGCGAGTTTCGATGGAGGTACCGAATGCACGAGGAATGCGGCTTACGAATATAGGTGGGAAAGAGCGACGCAGCGATTCAAAAATATGGCCCTTCACAACGAGTTCGGGCATAAATGTGATGTCTGTGATCGCCTCTGGTTTCTCCGCGATCTCAAAACAGTGAATCCTAATGGCGATGTTTCTGCCAGACCATTTCGAGAACGAGGATACCACGGTCTTCAAGCTATGCGGTAATTGTTTCAGAGTGTGTCGGAAATTTAAAATCCCACCTCTCAGTAAGACCAATGGGTATCAATATCCAGCGAAGCCGACGTACTTGCCGTAATTAGATCCTCTATCGGAACGTCTCGTGCCACCGCGGATACCATATATGCAGATCCGTCGTTTACGTCGTAATGGTTGCTACGGCATAGTCGGGCAAGTCATAAACGTGCCCGTCGATGTGAATACCATGTATCACGGACACACTACCCTGCTGCGGCTCTGAGCCGCAGTTTTCAATGAAAACACAAGAATTTGAACTCGTAGAATTCACGTGGGGTGCGCTGCGCGGAACGATTCAATCTTCCAGAGATTTCCGATTGAAGGGAGGATCTCCTGGAGATGATGAGATGACAGCGATGGAGGGATTGAACCTCCGATCGCGATTTGATCACTGAAGGTCACTCGGGACTTGAACCCGGAATTGGGATTTCGGAGGAGCGCTGAAGCTGCCTCTTTTTCTTGATCGCGATAACTCTGACTTCTGCGTTTCCGCTGTGTCGCTGCTGATGGCGCCACAATGTTGACACCTCCAATCACTCGTCCAGCTGATTGAGGGACAGCTGACGCTCAGCGCTGGAGAAGCCAGCGCTGCGCTAATCGACATACCTACGCGCGAGAGCACCCCCGTACTTATACATTGACTTCGATGACATGATATTACAAATTATAATGGGACTGCTTGTCCTGGACATGAATAGCGGATTGTCCGCAATATTGACACTTCTATAAGAATCACCGTGACCCGTCCCCGACTCGATCTCTCTGTGAATGTTATGTGCTGATTGTATGGTGTACTGATTGGATGAGATGTGTGTTTCCTGCAATCTGGTGACGCGACGGATACCTCCGTCCGTGACAGTCCCCCTCCGAATTCCGGGGAACTTCACAAGGAGCCGCGGAATTCTGCTGACCACCGAGCCCCAACTGAGGGAAATCACCGTTTTCCAGCTTTAAATTCGCGCGCCGATTGATCGCGCCGCCTGGCGGCTACTTTTGTTCCCTGGCGCGCGAGCCTGATCTCTTCGCTTTCGTGCGCGATTTCTGTAGAAGTCGCACGCTCTCCGGATCTCCGAAAATCTCCTCAAGATGACTTCTCAAGCTCAAGGAGCGTGTTCTAATGGCCATCCCTACCAACTCACGCCACTTGGTCTCGTGTATCAACAACTGCTGGAAAAAGACCTGAAGGGTTCCAGGCTGCGACGCCGTTTTTTTGGTTTTTTTTTTTGGTTTTTTTGGTTCGACCTCACCGAAGCTGAACGCCAGCCGTTCCGGGAACTCTCGCGCTATCTCCTCAGGAAAACCACGGTTCGTCCGCCTGAACCCGTGATCACGCCGGTTTAAGTTCCGACCGCCCGTCTTCGCCTGCCACGCCGGCGCGTATCTGCGCCTGCTTTACGATCTTCAAACTGGTGAACCCCACCAGCTCACCGTTCCCCTGGACCACGAGCCCATCAGCATCAGCTGGCACGAGCCCAAGACCCCCGACGAGGTAACCGAGGGAGTTCAACGCCGACGCGCCTTCCTGCATCAACTGATGGAGGAGCCCAGGTGCGCACCCCCTCATGAGCGGATGCCCCGGCCCATCGATCCTCGAACCGGGCGAGTTGTTGAACCTCCCACTCCTCCGGCTCCCGTTCGGCCAATACGTCGCCGGAGGCCGGCACAACTACCGCCAGGCCTGGCCGAGGTCTTGGTGAGCCCTCGGAATGTCCGGCTTCGGGGAGGCAATTAAATATATAACCCGTATTATTCTTCCGCGTCGGGAGACAATAAATGCTTTTCGGAAAATGTGGCCTGTGTTCTCTGATTAGATCGGTACGGGTTTGGGGTTATTAGTTGGGCTGAGGGCGCTCTATTGGGTAGAGTTTCGTAATGGGACGATTAAATATTTGGCCCGTTGCCGTCTTGATGGTGCATGATTTCGACTTTTCAGGCGTCGAATCGTTCTTGAGCGCTATTACCCTACAGAGAGGCCAATACGCGCGGTTGGCGTTTGAGTCTTCGAGTAGGCAAATTTCGCCGATTTCCAGCGGCCTGGCCGGGACGGGGAGTCTGTTATGAGCTGATCTTAGGTAGCTCAGGTATTCGCGGTGGAATCTTTTCCAGAATGAGTTTAGGATCCTCTGTTGGTAGGTCCATCTCCTGGAGAAAATTTATCTTGTGCGAATCCTTGGTTCTCATCGGGTTGGCGGCATGTTGGGGGAAGAAAGTATCGCCACGATACCCGTGTAAGAGGTCCATCGGGCTGAGGGCTTCCGTGGAGTCGAGACCGGATGCGACGGTTGTGATGGGGCGTTTATTTATCATCAACTCGATGTTGCTCAGAATAACCTCGAGGTCCCGAAAATGGGGAACCGATGTTCCGAGAACTTTTCTCAAAGGACGCTTGACTGATTGGACGAGACGCTCGTAGAAACCGCCATGGGAAGGAGCGTTCGGGGTAATGAAGTTCCATCTGATGAATTTGTCTGCGAGCCATTTCTTGATCTCACCGTCGATGATGTGTTCGTAAAGGAGTTTGAGTTCCTTTGCTGTCCTCTGAAACGATAAGCTGTTATCCCGATCCTGAGGGATATCTCTTTGCGCTTGAAGTGCCGAAAGGGGAGCTCCGGCAGATCGTAATGGAGGCTTCGGCGGGTTCGTTCCGAGGGTCCGGTTGGCTCGTTGCGTAGTGAAGAACACGAAAGACGAATTGGAAGCGGGTCCTAAAGGAGCCCACCGGGAACTCCAACGAGATATTCCCCGATAATTCCGTCAGGGCCCCAATGTAGCTCCTCTTGAACTCCGAATTCGGAACGGGGGAGATCCCCGAGCTCGATCGATTTGGTGGCAGGCGTGATCGCAAGTTTGTCTTCGAATCCGTTCTGCCGGTTTGCACGGATACACCCGATTTGGGCTGCGTGCACAGGACTCTCCAAATCATGGAGGCTTCCGAGATGGAGGGGTGGCAGTTGATCTTCAGAACAGACGACGGAGGCCGCTCCCTGAAGCATTGTACTCAGGATGAATACCGTGAGTAGAAAGTGTCCGCCCGAAGCATTCACTTCGGGAAAGATTAATCCACTTTAGAAGGAGAATTGTTCCGTTTTCGGCAGGAACGGATCACGACCAGAAGCGCCCTTGAGCTCTATGATTCGAAGAAGCGAATAATTCGTCGTCGGCGAACTCAGGTGATCACGCGTAAGGAGCTGCCGACGGGTGCTGGAGAATAGAAAAACGATTAGAGCTCCTACCTCAATGGGCCTGAATTCACTTAGCGAGAGTTAACCAAACAACTCACGAGTCACGAGTCATTCGAGCGGAGAATATGGACGGAAGATGACAAAAATGCATGACGGTATCCCGGTGCGTCCTAGGAATTCATCGGAACAAGAGCGCGGTCAGTTTCCGTGCGTTTTGAAGTCGGATCTCGCGATCCACCGTGATTCTGAGCGGATATGTCGAGGAACTTTTTTTTAATAAACATTCGCTTCATTTTGCGTGAAGGATAATACAGAAGTTTCGTCACGCATGCATGAGACCTGCTGGTCGTGTTGCAATTTACGCGGAGAAGCGAATCAAAGTGAAGAGTTTGGGTTGGGGGGGGGGGGAACGGGTGTCAAAAATACAGGGAAGTTCGGACTCAGTTTAACAGTTTAACAATGCGATCTTTGCTCCATTGCTTTACACAGGTTCTCGTTAGGTTTTTCACAAAATGGGACTTACATACAAGTAGGTTGTCATAGTACTTTCTAACATCGCCTGGGAGCTCATTGTATAGTATGCAGAAGTTGGGCTTGGGGGTCTTGCGGCAAACAGTCCTGCGGGAGGCTGAGGTAAGCATGAATCGCTTTCCTTTGAATCGCGTTGAATGATTGTGGATCGGTTGGGGGAGGACTTCGGCGCTGGGAGCAAGTAGTAGCAGAAGGGAGAAGGCGTATAGATTATGGAACGGGAGAACGTCATAGGTCTCGAAGAGTAGGCCGGACGGGGTAGTGGACGCGAGGTTACCGACTAGGCAAGCATAACCAAGGATTTCAAGATTAAGAAATCTCCCCCTCTCGACGATGATCGAGAAAATTCAAACGAAGGCACCCCCGGCGGAGGCCCAGCTGAAGATGAGGAAGAAACTCCGCCCAGCGACGCCGAAACGGCCGCTGAAGGATCGGAGAGTGTATCGACAGAAGATGCTCAGCGAGAACCAGCCGACAACTCCGGAGAGATGTCGGTCGCCGGATCGTCTCAAAGCGCGCGTAGAAATGATTCATCGACAGTCATGGAAGGACGTCGATTGAGAGACCGCTCTAACTAAGTTGAAACCGCCTGACAGGTACCAGGCTGGTATGGTGAAAGTGTCGACAAGTACGGAAAGTAATGTATGCACTAGTGTAAAAAGACCGGCGGACGCGCCGACATGAGCTGGCGGCCGGACCCTCGAGGCACGACTTTGTATGTGGCATCAGCTTGGAGCATCGACGACGATCGCAAGAGCTCAAATTGTCGTCTCGATGTAAGGAGAAGGCTGTTTCGCTCCGGACAGCAGAAACTCAGGATTCAGGATACGGTGTCCGTCGACTGTGCGAGTACAGCCTTCCACCTGTATCGAGTCTATGGTTTCGTGAAGCTCTTGGAGTGTACGGACCCGCTGCGGACGAGCGATTGCTGAATGACGTCGAGCCGTTCTGAGATGCCGAGCTGGGATAATCGATTTCGCGGCGGAGATCGGGAGCACGTTTGCACGAGTAGTGACAAACGCGCTAACCACTCGACCACCCGTCGGTAGAGAGCGAAACAGCCCGAACGTTTCCAGTGAGCAGACGGGCAAGAGAAGCGCCGATTGGAATGCGACAAGACGCCAGAAAAAGAATCGAAATACTTCCTCCTTTGAGCACTGCCCCTCCTGCGACTGCTCTTCAAGATCTCATACCAGAGGGCCAGGGACGCGGAGATTCGCGGAGGAATTCCTTACCTAGACAAAGGAGCGGCAAGTCGGAGTGTTGGTCACTTACTTTTCGATGGGATCTGGAATGGAATGTTCCCGCGAAGTTTCTCTCCAGAGGCGGATCCAGAATTTTCTCTCGGGAGGGGGGGGGCGACACTTTGCTTAGTCGCAAATGGATGGGTGGGGAGCGTATCATATGATCTGCTCCCCGAATAGTACATCCATAGGGTGATACTGGTGCTCTTCTCGGACGCGAAACTTATGGATTTATTTGAAATATGGAACTTTCCGAGCCAGACTGCCGGACTTGAGCGTCAATTGCGATAATTCTCACCCGAGGTAGTATGAACCTCAGGCTCCCGGGAGGGGCCATGGTCCCCTTGCAGTGGGCAGCACCCTCAGACGACTCACGGCCAAGATTCTTCTGTCGAGAGTCAGGGGAGGGGCCGCTGCTTACCTACGCCCTCGTAGGTGAATGGCCTTGAAGATTGACTTCAAGAATGCATTCAACAGCCACCGACGGTACACGATGCTGAGAGCGGTCCACCGGAAGTTCCCCGAGATCTATCCTATGGTCTCGCAGGCCTACCGGCAACCGACTCCGATATCGTTTGGCGACACTTTGATCCAGTCGCGCACTGGTATTCAGCAAGGTGACGTGTTCTCGAGTCTCATTTTCTCGTTGGTGGTTCACCCGACTCTGGAATCCCTCCGTAGTGAGGTTGTCTTAAGCTACCTGGTCGACTTCACTCTCCTCAGCAAAGACCGCCAGGTCATTCTCGAAGATGTGCAGCGCATAAGGGACAGCTACGGCTCCCATGGAATCGATATTCAGCCTACCAAATGTGAAGTCTTCGTCCAGGGCTTCCCGTCCGAAGTCACCGCTCGCATGCATAGCCGCGTCTTGGAGCCCCTTCCGGGATGTCGGCTCATAACTGAGCAGTCGGAGTTGGAGCTACTGGGTGCCCCGGTCTTCGTGGCAGGCGTACCGCCGGCGCCGCAGAAGAAGGCAGAGGCGTATGATCTCATCTTTCGTAGACTCACGTTTGTAGGCAGCCAGGTGGCTACGTACATTCTGCAGCGTGCGGCTGGAGTTCTCAGGCTGAACTACCTGCAGCGGGCCAGCCCAGCCTTTTCAGCTCACGAGGAACTAGCGCGTATCGACGATCAATTCGCAGCGGCGTTTGAGGCCATTCTTAAATTTTCCCTTACTGGGGATGCCCTCTCTCAGCAGTTGCAACGTAGGCGTTCGCTGCGTCGTGTCATGCGGCCCTGCCCGAGGTCCGGGATATTCCGGGGGACCCCTCGAAGAATATTCATCTTATGGATTCTGCTGTGGAGGCCTTCGCCACACGCTATGGTGCTGCACCACCGGAGGAAGACCGCCATCGACAGTCCACGTGGGCCAGACTCGCCAACGAGCACACACTGTCCAGTCTATGCTCTCGCTCCGCGTCCTCGGAAATGAATGCCATAAGACTCTCTCATGCGTCGCTTCCCGGGACCGGCTGGTGGCTACAGGCCCTACCATCGAAGAACGTCGGCACCCTATTGACCGACAAGGAATTCATCCTGGCTGCCGGCCAAAGGGTCGGGCTCCCTCTGGTCCCGCAAGACTCATGCCCGTGCGGGGCGACTATCGATCGCACCGGCTTGCACCGTCTCAGCTGCAGGGCGCTGGCGTCTCGTCGGCTGGCCCGACATGGAGCCATAAACGACCTGTTGTCGCGAGCGCTATGCCAGGCTGGAATCCCTAACTCAAAGGAACCGCGAAACTTGTCGCCGAACGACCAGCTTCGTCCCGACGGAGTCACGCATGAGCCGTGGTCCCGCGGCCAACGGCTGATCTGGGATGTCACGATACGTGACGCATTCTCGCCATGCTACAGTCGGATCTCCCGCCAAGCTAAAGCTGTGGTGGAGCGAGGGGAGTTGGACAAGAAGACCAAGTACGCATCGCTGCTTGGTGAGTACTGCCTTGTTCCCTTTGTCGTCGACACTTCAGTGGTGTCGGGTGAAGATGCCCTGCGGCTTGTAAAGACGATTGGACAGCGCATCGCGGCGAAAACCGAAGACAACCGGGCCGCGGCGTACATTCGTCAACGCATAGCAGTTGAGGTACAGCGAGGAAACGCGAGGATGATCTCAGGGGGTATGCCCCCATGCAACGCCCTCAGGGAAATCAATTCCCTGAATGGCTAACCAACCATGTAAAGTTCCCATGAACGAATCAAGTCTCTGAATAAATGGAATGTTATCTATCTATCCATCTATCTATCCCGAGTGCACCGGACGTGTTTTGCGGGAGCTCCCGTTCTTGAGCTGCGCGACGTGGCCCCAGGGAGCAAATGCCAGAACGCAGGGTACCGATCGACGCGCCTTCATCTCGTGCACAAACTGGACTCGACACCGACGTAAATCACCGTCCAACGGCCGATATCTTCAGGTATCCCGTTTGTCGAAAGACCGCCGGTCAGAAGATAGTGAAAATCAGCTGGCGACCGCCGCGGCGGTATTGCTTGCGACAGCGCATGCGCGGTCCGTAACATCGAACCTTCCTTGGCGGCTGGTAAGGCGAGGGTGCAAGGCGCCGCCGCGTAGAGAGGCATGGCGGGAAGTTCAATGCGGGGGCCGATCCCCGAAACACCGGCCCGATTGCGCCGTGCGAGGTGCGAGACTTTCACGTGGCAGGGTTGAAACGAATTTTCGGAGCATCGCTCCCATCGCCGTTCAGCGTGATCGCGGTTTCGCGCTGCATCATTCAAGATCGTTGGAGATCTCTCGACTCACCTCGGCGATTGAAACTTTGGAGTAGAGTTTCCTGTAGACTTGTTTCGTGCTGATAACGAATGTTAGGAATGAGGATCCTGAGCGTTAGCTCACTGAGAAGGTGCTCACTCAGTAGGAGTTCACGGTCCAGAGTTGAGAGTTGATTTGTCACAGGGTCTGATGATCTCCGAGGGGCGAGATCTCGCAGGGAAGATGCTCTCACTCAGGAATGCGGACGCAGGGTTTGCGTGTGACAGAAGAATCTGTGTCTGATGTTTATTCCAGGGAGATTTATACATTAGTAGAGCTCCATAGACTCATACAGGGGAAACTGGTTCCAGAAAATATAATGGGCACATATGTGGATCAGTCAATGTTGTGACAGCTAACATAAACATTCAGAGTATCGGCTTATGGTCGTGGAGACCAACTTCGAGAAAGTTCTAGACAGTAAGTTATGGAAAGAGCAATCATTTATTGATGGTAAAATTCCAACGCCCTTGGCGTCTGTCGAGGACCCGGAGGCTCTTGGAGTCCGGGAATCATCCCTGGAGCTTCTTCGATCATTTATGTCGATAAGGCAGCAATATTATAGGCATAACGGATTTCTCAGCAAGCCGGCGAATCTGACGATGGGGGTTCCCCAGAGGGGGATTTTAGCATCTCTCTTGTCCTTCATATATGTATATATGAATGGTTTGCCACTTCACATCGGTGCGGCAACCACCATCGCCTCCGCAGATGGTACCGTCTTTGTAGCAGAAGGAGATGACGCCGAAGAGGTTTATGGCCGTGCGAGTAGGTACTTGCCTGTCTGGCACCGTCGACTGGGTGAATGGCAATGGTCTGATTCAGAACCTCAACAAAACCAAATAACGTAAATATTCTAATTGAAGGGCAGTCTCTATAAACGGGCAGTCTCTGATGAACGGGCAGGCTCCGCAGTCTTGAAAAAATAAACGGGCAGGCTCCGCAGTCTCGAAAAAATAAACGGGCAGTCTCCAATGGACGGGCAGTCTCCAATAGACGGGCACTTTTCTGGGCTTCTGTTCCGTTCGAATCCCCACATGCAGTATTTGTCCCTCCGCCGTTTTTGACGCGAAGGTTCAAGCGAGTGGACGCGTTTCGCGAAAGCTCCAGCAGGAACGGGATCTAGAGAGAATAAACGTGAATTGAGTGCTAGAGAGTGTCAGGATCGGAGGAGAGGGGTTCGGAGCAGAGACTGAGCTCGAGAAACCACCCTTTGCGGGTGCTCACTTGGCTCTTCGGGGCTAAAAAAGAACTTGCCTCCACGGCCTCACCTTCGGGTGACTGACCACTTCTCAAAAAGAAGAGACACGAACTACACATAGTCGACGAGCTGGAGGGAACCCCGCGGAGGGCATAGGAAATTCCCTGGAAACCCCATTGCAGTATCTCAGGCGATCAGGGGATTTTGACAGATCACCGTCCGCCGCGCCGACCGCCGACTCGCAGAGGTCTCAGCCGACTTCACTCCCGCGCGAGGCCTTTAAGGAGGCGACTCTCCGGGGGGCGAAGAAATGCCGGGATCAGGACTGCCCCGAGAGACCAAAGCTGAACAGAAGTATGCCTCGGCATCAGGAGAACTGAGCGAAGCGAGCAGAGCCTCTGAGACTCAGGAGGAATGCCGGGAAGGAGACACGGCGACCGATGGAGGCGGACAACCAGCAAGACGAAGCGAAGAGAACACCGCCAACGGCGGAGCTGAGGCCTTTGCTGAAGGCGAAGCTGCCAGCGACGCCGAAGGCAGAGCCGACAACGGCGCAGAAAAAAAGGGGGCTTATTCCGAAGGGGGAGTCGGGAACGATGCAGCAGAGACAGAAGCACCAGGGGCAACCGAAAAGGCATCAGCGGCTGGTGAGAGGCCCAAGCAGACTCCCAGGGATCTTCAAGCGGCAGTCGGGCCTGGTCTCGCCAGAGCGCTCACCGCGGCCGCGAACAGGGCCATCCTCAATGCGGAGACACCCAAGCTGTCGACCGCGAAGAAACCTATGATACAGACAAAGGAACTCCTTCCGAGCGCAGAAACCAATATCAGGACGGCATGCAAGCGGAAAGACATCAGTCCGGGCGAGGACGGGAAGGAGAAGCGACAGAGGGAAACTGACCCCTTCAAAGAGATCGAAGTCAAGATCAGGTCGAGGATTGATGAGCACATCCGTGGAAGAGTCACTAGGATGAAGGCCATCGAGATGCAAACGACAGCGAAGGAGATCAAAATAATCACGGCACAGCTCATAAGGAAAACCGACGTTCTGGAAAAGGAGATCCTGTCGATGGTCCGGGACGCCTTTGACGACCTCGCGAACCAGAGGCTGGACCTCGAGAAGCGGTGCGAAGACCTACAGGAAGAGTCGAGGAGAAAACTCAGTTTAGAAGGCGAGGACAAAAAGACACAAACGGTGGACCCGAGGAAGATGGCACAGGATGCCCAGAGCGAAGCCATTAAAGAAAGGAAGAGACAGCTTGGGAGTCTCACGCCGATGGCGACGTTATCCCAAGAGGGATGGCCGAAGCAGGCCTTCGAGAGAGTGCACACCACAAAGAATGTTATGCTCGCGGATCGACGGTGCAGGGTTCTCATCCACTGCGAGGAAGACAAGAGCGATAGAACCGCGAATGTGGTTGAGCAGCTAGCTCGCTTCTTCCCAGCGCTGAAGCAACTCGGCTCTCTGGAAGATGGAGAGATCGCGACGACGGAAATGATCATCCCATCGACCTTCAGGAGAAGCGGGGAAGCGGAACCGGCTGGAGAGAGAAGAACGCTGGTCGTCGCGAAGATCAAATAAGGCTCGAATCTTGTAGACCTCCTCGAAGCAATACAAGGAGTTGCGCAAAAGGTCAAAGAGATGAACATGGACACAGACGAAAAAACGCCGATCCAGATTCCGACTAATGGCATCATCGATACCGTTCGCCGAATCGCGGATGCCTGCTGGGTCGTCAACGATGTACGTTCCGCGGCTGAGATCTCAGTGAAAGCGAAGAAATCGAAGGAATCATTGAAGAGCCAACAGAATAATCAGCCGAAACGGAGGAACCTGCAAGGAGCCGTCTTGGTGGAAACTGGAACGCAAAGCTTCGCGGACGTACTCAAGAAGCTCAAGGAGCGATTGGATCCGAAGGAGCTAGGAGTCGATATCCAGAGCGTCAAGCAGACTCAAGAAGGTTTCAGCCTGCAAGTCAAAGATTGAAGAAGGGGAGCGCAGTCAAAGCTAGCGAGCTACATCTCTACCGAAATGCAGCTCGGAACTTCAGTAAGGAAACCTCCCTTATCGGCGACCGTCGGAGTCTACAATCTCGACCCGACTATCACCGAAAAAGAGGTCGAAAACGTCATTCGAAGGACGCTGAACCGACACGACGAAGATGACATCAAGGTAGAGAGCATCCGATGCAGTGAAGCAGGGGACCGAAGCACTCTCCTCAGACTTCGAAAGAACGACGCTGAGACACTTTCCAAAGTCCGTAAGGTGCGAATCGGATGGCAGACTTGCACGCTTAGAGAATGGAAGTCCGTACCGGTGTGCTACAGATGTCAAGAAGTCGGTCACCTCGCAGCGGGATGCGGAAGAGACGCGAAACCTCGAAGATGCTACAAATGCGGCACGGAAGGTCATATCGGCAGAGAGTGCCAGGCGATGGAGCAACACTGCC
>NW_003805331.1:0-6464 GCF_000255335.2 Galendromus occidentalis | reverse complement strand
CACATAGCTATTCCACAGGTGGAATAGCACACTCCGCATGCTCGAGCGGTTCGTGAAGCTGAGGGAAGCTGTCGAAACTCACTACGAAGAGCATGGAGCATCGTGGCCGTTCTCGCGGAGAGAGATGGAGGCCATTGAAGAAATGCTTCCTGCTCTTCGAGCTGTTAATGCCGCCACCATGAGGCTCTCTGATGAGAGCGTGACATTGTTCAAAGCGGATATCATCATCGAAGTAGGGTCATCATCACATTCGATTCGTAACTCCTAAACCATAGCCCATTCTTTAAGACCTCGTTTCCTCCAACAGTACATGTTCGTGGAGCTGGCGAACATAACGTCTGAGTCCTTATCGAGCTTCGCCGCAAGGCTTCGAGATAACCTCAAAAGACGGATCGCTCAACGGAGGACGAAGGCATCTAGCTGCGCGATGTTTCTGCACACCGCGCAGTGCGAATCTGCCTTGGGGCGCCGTCTTGTAGGTTCCCACTTGGACCTTCAGCGTTCCGATCCATACTGCGACGTCGATGAAGAAATCGCGAAATTTATCCTGGAGAGCGATCGGTCTCAAGAAGCTTGCGAAGATCCGCCAACAGCTTCCAGTTCAGAAGCCTCTTTCGAGGCTTTTCTGAGGGACACCACAAGGCAGGCAAAAGCTGCTGCAAGGAGAGACTCTCCAATCACTGAACCGATTGAACGGGCCCGTCTCCTGATGCAGCAGAGCATGATAGACGGTGACGATACGCCGCGCCTACCCAAGAAAATGTGCTCCCTTCTTGACACCCTGCCGCCAACGAGTGTGAGCGCTGAGCGGTCATTCAGCAAAGCCCGCTACGACCGCCGTTACAATCAGGGGACGCTGGATGACGAGCGCTTCACGAGGAAACTCTTGGTAGCTCACTTCTACAGCAAAACTGAGCCGTGGTCGGCTTTTATGCGAGCAAATAACCTCAAACTGTGAAACGTTCTCGGTCGATCACATATTCTATGCAATACATGTCCGATTATCCTCGACGTTCGCGCTCTTTCGATGTTCCCGGTCTTGTATATTGTGAATTCGAAATCTGCCTAGTTTAGCTCATAGGTGGAGGAGCCCGGCGCCGCATCGTTCAAAGAGTACACGGATTGAAAAATCCATGGCTCTAGGGCAACCCACCTTCAATATAGCCAATGAGTTTATTGAGGGAGAACTGGGATGGGCTTCCTATGAGAGCAGAGAAGCCAAAAGTAAAATTCTTTCCTTTGCTAGGCTCGAGCGAGTGCCGAGTTACCGATGGCCAAAAGCCATCCTGGAGGCAATGAAGACATGCAACGTCTTCAGTGAGGCGTACAAAAGAATGCAACACCTCAGCAGACTGTATTAGTGCGAGTTCGATAGATCGCAACATGTGGAACCTGAAGAACGTCACTGGAGAGCCTTCCGCAACGATGTGAGCGACTGCATCAGATCATTCACTGACAAGGAATGGAGGGAGAACATGGAAACTAAACCGAGCCTGAAAAGATACAGGCAACACAAGATGAACAGGGGCACAATTGATCATGTATATGACAACACAAGAGGGAGTTTCCTCCTGGCAGGTGCTCGTGCCGGTTTCCTCAACACAAACTCCTTCAGGGCCAGCTTCGAAGAAATAGATGGAAAGTGTGAGCTATGCGACTGCCACAATGAAACCCTGGAACACGTCATCATGGAGTGCGACGAAGAGAATATCTCTGAGCCAGAGATCCGCAAAAGACTAAGCCTACACGAAGACTCAAAACGAGAAATTGTAGAGCGAACCAAAAGAAGTCTAGAGGGATGGGAGCGGGAGACGAGGAGTTACGTCCCCTGCAAACCTCGGATCCACCAACCTATAACCAGCTGAGAAGACTCAATCCCGCGCATGGGGTCTCCTGGATACAGTGTAAATCTTGTAACACAGGGGATGATTAATAAATCAATCAATCAATCAATCGATGACCCATCATTGTTCATTGGACTTGGAGCATGAGCCGTAAACTCAGCCTTGTCAATGGGAGAATGAGCTCACGTTTTCAGAGCGGTTTACATATTTATGTACGTTTTGCTTTTGGAATCCATATCAATGGGTCGCACGATCGAGATTAAGAAGCACTCAAAAATCATCATCAGCAGCATGAACTCCCTCCGTTCTCTTGGAACGGAGTTCCCCATAGACTCGCATTCGTTCTTTTGGAACGGGATCCTCATGGGATCACATACGTTCTGCGGACCGTACTTCTGAATATACGTCCTCTCCTCTGGAAGTACGAATTTCTTCCGTACTCCCGTTCCCCTTTGAACGGGATCTATCACGATCGTCTCAGTTCTAAAAATGCCCTCAGGGATGTCGGTTATTTCTCGCTCGGAGAAAAAGAAAGCTCTCCTACCATCTGGATCAACGCTTGTCCGCGCTGGAAAGATTCAGATTTGTGGCAGTTCTATGGTGTGAAGACAGGCTGACGCGTATTGTCAGCGAAAATCAGGGAGGATGGTCCGATCGCTCCAGTTAGAATTGGCGGATGAATGGATGAATTACCCCCTATTGATAAGAAAGGGGGGAGGGGGTCGATGGGGAATCACAGCTTTTTCCTGGTGAAGTTGTCTACGTATAGTCTCCTTGCGATACGCCACGAGCATTGATTAATTATTGGTGAGTTCGGTGGGAGCAAGAGCTTCGGGAAAGATGGTGATTCCACTTCGAATTTCGTTCAAAGGTTCGGTCAAGATGACGATCACGGTCCAATTCGTGTTCAAGTTTGCACGATTGAGAAGAGAAGTGTCCAGTTCAGGGATTCATGTTACCCTCTTATTCGACGAAGGGTTTCGGAATTCGTCAACGCCATTCCATACAAGACCAGGAAGGATCTGATAATAAGGAGTGTGAATATAATATTAACCAGCCGGCCAGTCGTTTTCCGTCGAGGCACACGGACGTCCGTTGTTCTCCCCGTTTCACCAAGCAATTTCTTCTCTCGAATATTCCGGCTCTCCTCCTTATTTTGCGTATTCTCTGCCTGTTCTTCGGCCACTGATTGTGAGCGTAGGCGTTTCGGGATCAGTTCTTTCCCCTTGATTCGCGAACAACGTTATTGTCTAGTTCTCAGGAGTAGCGAAGAGGTGTGAGGTGTGACTTCCCTGGTGGGACGGAGCGAGCAAAAAAATTGTTTGAGCCATCGGAAGAAGTGGGTCTTTGCTTGCGTTTGACGCAGCGTTAAGGGCTCGTGGAATGATTGGCACGGTGTGTTTGTCATCCCAATGAGTCTCCACACCCGGAGTTTCATGTCCCCAGTACACTTCCCTCCGGTCGCTGCCATAGACTTCAACGGGACGGACTCACAAAGCACGCCGAAGGAGGGGGAATCATCCAGAACGAATCTCCTCAGGGGCTCGATCCAGCTAGACCCTAGAACCGTAATGCGGACTTCGGAAGAATCCCGTATCGCGGTTCTACGGGGCTTCGGTAACGCGTCGTAGCGCGGTTCTGCGATTTACGAAGTTCCGTTGGAGTATACAACTACGGACTACGGCATGATGGCGTAGGACGATAGTACGAACCATGGTAATAGGCCGTAGTACGCTCATCCGGTCCACAGATTGTCATCGTGGATTGGACCACGGACTACGGATTGACACCGAAGAACAGGCTACGGATCATCGCCGTAGAGCGAGCTACGGATCATCGCCGAAGAACGGGCCACGGATCATCGCCGTGGAACGAGCCACGGATCGTAGCCGCAGAGCAGAGTACGGACGATGAGAATCGTTATCCTATATGACTTTTCACTGAACATGAAGCGTATGCAACGAAATGGATCCATCTCCCACGGAGAAACGATCGGCAGCTTTTACTCTTTATGGTCCTGTTTGTGAGTTCCGCTAACCATGTGCAGCGATCCTCCTTCGCGAGTGAATATTGGCGTAGCGACGCTGAGAGAGACGGTGGCTAAAGAATCAGAGCGACGAGTTTCTGACCTCCGGCTCTATTATGGAGGGTGGCTCTATTTTTTTGACCGTTACTTCCAAAGAGCAGACGAATGTTTTCTCAGCTCCAGGTGAACGGATTTTTCAAAGTAAATAGACGAATCGACAGCTCTTTTCCCGCGCTACAAGATGCCGACCACACCGAGCCCATGCGATACCCTCGTCCCGACTTATGTCATCGGAAATTTCTAAAAATAAGCGATATCGAGACGGCTGTAACTCCCTCAAGAAGCATCCAAATAACAAAAGTGACGTGCTCATTGGAAAGTCCATCCAATTCTCTACAATTTCAAAAAAAAACGTCCGATTCGGTAGATTTTCTAAAAAGTTACGGACCTCCGAAAAAAGAAGAAAAAGTTCTTTGGTAGCTCTATTATTTTGACCGCCACTGTATGAGCCTCTCATTCTGTCTCTCGGATCTTGGTATAGCGGACGACGAAGCAGAAAATCAAGATCCGGGAGTCTGTATAGCCGACAGCCGACCATTCCCCAATATCCCGTCGTTCGCGGAAGGTCAGTCAAGAAGAGAGTTTAGCAGCGCGGGAGGTTCCCTCTATCTCTCTAGAATTATACCTCATCATCTGAGCAATCTTGAGGTCGTTACGACAAATGTGAAGTATGCTTTTCATTAGAGCTCGGAAGTTTGGGCACTGAAAAATCTCAGGCGGAAAGGGACTGGGGACTGGGAAAAGGCAGGCGGAAAGGGACTGAAGACCCTCGAAAAAGGCACCGAAACTACGCGTGAATGAACTGGCGTTAGAGGCAGGGAAACAAACTCATCAAAGCGTCCATCAGTATCGTATTGTGAGAAACTAATGTGGTAACATGGATTCCCATCGGTGAGTAATCGACGCCGATCCGATACGAGCATTTTACAACGACGAAATTTTTTTGCGCCCTCTGGCGGAGCATCGGAACTTGTCGAAAGCGAGACGTGCTCCTGGAAACAAGGTTCGCCGACCTCATCTCATCGCCGTTCTCAATAAGAAACCCTCAGTTTCCCCGAAAATCCTCGGAATTCGGCCTCTCAGAAGCCCAAAAAGACACTCTAGGCCCGAAAAAAATCAAACAGGCATTCTGCATCGAAAAAAGGCAGATATAGGCATTTGAATGTATGAACTTCCGAGCTCTACTTATCATTGCCTAGATGCTAAAAATCATCTAACGACCGATAGTGAGACTTCCCGTCCGCTCCATTCATATATGTCACATTCATACTTCAACAGATGCCGGCTCAAAAACGCTCATGAGTTGATGGTGAGAT
This sequence comes from Galendromus occidentalis, assembly GCF_000255335.2. NCBI lineage: Eukaryota > Metazoa > Arthropoda > Arachnida > Mesostigmata > Phytoseiidae > Galendromus > Galendromus occidentalis. The sequence goes on along the minus strand of NW_003805331.1, from coordinate 1,218 downwards.
TCTGATTCAATTTCGAGACCAATTATTCCCCCGTGTCCGCGAATCGTCCCTGATGGAAATTAATTGAGCTGAATAAGATGTTGAGGACTCAAAACCGCTTGAAGCTTTTTCAATGAGGTCCGGTCGAAAATTTCTAGATGCACTCGGAGCAGATCGGACCATGGGAAGCGACTCGAACTCCGCCTCGCCCCCTCAATCGGAAGATGACGGAAAGGGTAGAGCGGAAGGTGAATTTGCTGTTTTTCGCTGAATGTACCCTTCCAGGATTTCGCCCACCCGGTGGGTGTCCGTGCGATGGTGGCGGCATAAATGGGCTCGGGCCAATTCCCAGGCTTCTCGGGCGATCTGCGACTCTGGGTAGGCTGAATGTTGGGTTTGGGATTTCCGCGTCTCCCACCTGGGGCAGAACCAACAACCAAAACTTTTTCGGGCTGATCCACACAGCCAAGGTTTAACGTCCCGGGTACTGTTATTCACATTGCTTCCGAGGACGGATCCATAGAGCAAATGTACCCAGGAGGATCAAGGCCGAGTACCTGCATATTTTTCCGGCAGCAGGGATCGAACCCACACCGCCTCCCGCACGAGCGGCGTCGTTGCGGCTATGCACGTTTGCACGAGTAGTGACAAACGCGCTAACCACTCGACCACCCGTCGGTCTAGAACCAACAACCAGCTCGACAGAAACTATCTCTGTCTAAATAGATGACGACCACATCTGGGATTTAGATCCAATGGACATCGTCTCGGACCGTGGTGTGGAGCGTGGCGACAGGTCCTACGTGAATCTTGATTGAACGACCGAGGAGGAGTTTAGTGCAACTTTAGTTTCGTCTCTTGGAGATAGAGAACACATATGTTTCGTTCGGTATCATCGAAGCACTACTGACAAGTAAACATTCTTTTTTGAAAATGACAACCGCCTGGTTTGACATGCTTTTCTGGAAGGTTCCGAGCCCCGGAGCAACCCCGAGTCGTTTTTCCCTGCTGTCCTGCATTTCATCCCCCTTTCCTGCAGGCTCCGAAACCCGGAAAAACACCATTTACATTGAAATCCGGGATATTTTTCTCGGATTTTGATGGAAATGTTTTTTCCCCAGGTTCCGAAGCCCGGAAAGACCCATTCCCATTGATATCCGAGCCAAATATCCCGGATTTGGATGAAAATGGTGTTTTTCCGGGTTTCGGAGCCTGCAGGGAAGGGGTATGAAATGCAGG
>NW_003805330.1:21965-26342 GCF_000255335.2 Galendromus occidentalis | reverse complement strand
CCTGATGAACAAGAAGGTCACGGCGGAAGAGGCTCTGAGAGCTGGATTCGTGACTAGCGTATTCCCGGCAGCAGAATTCGATGCCGAATGTAAGAAGAAAGTGGACTATATCAGCAGGCAACCGCCCAAATCGTTGATGCACTCCAAGGCCTTGATGCGAGCCCCCCATCAGGCAGCTTTGCTCAAAGCAAACGAGGAGGAATGCAAGAGACTCGAAGAGAGATTCACATCCGACGAAGCTATGCGAGCGGTGGCAAACTTCTTCAAAACGAGGGGGTCGAAGATGTAGGGGATTTCCCAGATCCTATTCACCAGATAGAGAGAGAGCCTGTAACTCGGTGAAACGAGTTGGAAACTTGTTTCGATATGTCGACGAGTGTTCCCGACGCGGGAAGGTTTGTAATTCTGTTCCGGGAGCCATGTTTGGGACCTAGCTCAATAAAGTCAGATGTTTGCGGGAGGACCTTGTTGTTAGATTATACCTGTACCGAAGTCGGTGGCGATTCTCGACCGCCCACACCAATCTGCAACGCATTCATCCACCGAAGAGCGTTAGTGGCGCCCTCCTCGGTCACCACAATCATAGCAGCAGATTTCCTCCATCGTCGTCGGGCACCGAGCCGAAGACAGTCTGCTTCTGCAGTTCGAAAGGAGGAAACTCACTTCTCCGCGAATTCTTTGACGCACGAAACCCCGTCCATCTTCTCAACTGTGAAATCGGAGCAGTGTGCGAGCCTCCGGTGATCGGGTCGAAACATTCGAGTTTCCGAATTCCGGCCAAATCCTTGGTCGTACCGGTGAACCACCATGGCTGAAAGCAAACCAGAAGTCGACTCCGAGTCGGATAACCTGCTGGATTCAGCCCTCAACGAATTCGACACTCAGAAAGAAAGTGAATCGCAGAAGGTCGCGCAAGCGAGTGCAGCGGAGTCGTCCGAGGCGGCAGCATCAGCAGCTGATCTCACCGACGACCCGGCCGCGTTCGGACTGAACATCGATCAGATGCGGGGATCTCTCAGTACGTTCATGAAGGGGAATCCGATGCTGAACGCCGAGAATGCCGGCGAAGATTCCGAGTTGGCCAAAGCCTTGCAGGAAACGCTGGGGCTCTTCACGAAGTCACTCGACCGATTCCAAGAGCAAGGCGGTGAATTCAACCCCGAGGATTTCCTCAGTGACGTCTTCAAGAACATGAACGTCGATGGAGCAGAACCGCTCGGAGACATGTTATCCCATGGACTCGGTGAGGTGCTGACCAAGAGCCTTCTGTATCCATTAGAAAGTATGGCCCACTGTACACTGGTGATTCCTCTCCCGGGCTTTATGCATGCTGCGAAGCAGATTGGGCTGGTTGCGGATCTACAAGGCGAAGCACCAGTGGTGCTCTCATCATTTTCGGTGGAGCTGCAGTAACCTGGTCTTCACGCAGGAAAAGCTGTGTGACCCTCAGCACTATGGAAAGTGAAATAGTCGCATGTAGTGAAATGGCCAAATCATGCTTGTGGCTAACAAGACTTTTGAAAGAAGTCGGCCTTTCCATCATTCCTGTGCTGCGTATAGACAATACAGGCTGCATCCAATTGCTCACCCAAGCCCAGGTGACCTAGCGCTCAAAACATATTGAAGCCCGTCACTTTCGGATTGAAGAGAAAGTAGAGGAGGGCATGTTTGAAATCGAACATTGTCCCACTGACTCTAATATCTCTGACCTGGGCACCAAAACCCCATCAGAAACTAAGTTTGCCTCTTTACGGAATCTTGCAGGAATAGTGAATCACGATGCAAATCCAGATCGTGATCCTCCTTATGGCGGTTGGAGCAGGGACTGTCATAGGCGAAATCTACCAGGGACGTCTGTGGTCAGGTGCACGTTGCATGATCGTCACCGTAGGCCCCGATGACGTCAGTCGAGAGTTGGGTGTCGTAGCCGACGGCACGCGCGACGCTCAGTCCAATCGAGTATTCGCCCAATTTAGTGAGGTGAAATAAGTCGGACATTCCTCCCTTCTAGCCATTCCCCATAGTAGGAGTAGCTATCACAGGACGTACTTCGAGTACGCCACTAATTGCCTCCCAAAAGGCACCCGCTGCCAGATGCCATGCACCATCAGAGAAATTGGACCGAACTATATACTTCCCGATAGACTGCTACCTCTCGGCCCAAGAATGCTCAGAAGAGGCATCACCGGATATAGCATGTCTGTTGTCGAACGGGACGGTATTGGGAGGAGATACAGTTTGGATTGCGTGTCACGTATCACAAATACGCATCACACTCCTCCAGATCCGGAGTTCCGGACAGCCCCGATTCACAATATCATGATACTACTCAAGATATTTAATCAACCTACCGTAAATATTCTAATAGACGGGCATGCCCGTTTATTTTTCGATCCACTTGAAGGTGCCCGTTTACTAGAGACTGCCCGTCTATTAGAGACTGCCCGTCTATTAGAGACTGCCCGTCTATTAGAGACTGCCCGTCTATTAGAGACTGCCCGACTATTGGAGACTGCCTGACTATTGGAGACTGCCTGACTTCTGGAGACTGCCCGTCTATTAGAGACTGCCCGTCGATATTGTGAGATTCAAAAAGAAAGTAGGTATGTACATCAAACCCGGGTTTCCCTCCGTTTTCTAGGCGGGTATATCTTGCGCAGATGCTGACAGCTGAGCTTGAAAGTCACTTACCAGGTAGATGAACGAGCTCCGTTCTCACAAAACGGGTCTGAACTATTCGACTGCGAGCACCGAGCGTTCTTGGATCATGAGCACATTCGGATATCGAAGAAGGTCCGCCAAAGCGGGTGGATTCTATCTTTATTCACACTCCCAGAACCTCATCTCGAGACTAAAGAATTGGTAGCTGATTTTCGAACTCACACATAACGCGTCAAACGCATATGATATTTGACGCTTGATACTTCGCGCTCGCGAACACCTTTCATGGGTACTCACGGTCCATCACAAATTCCCAGGGTACTGTTTCTTCATAGGGCCTATTTATACTCAGAGAAGAGTTTTCCACAGTCTTAATCTACGCAGTTTGAGTCTGAAGCAATATACAGGGTCACAGATATCTGACTTCTCCGAGAAGTGAGTGGATGGCGTTAGGCATCCTCGAGCCTGAACGATATCTCGATGAATGATCAGATAATTTGGATTCACTTGACTTGAGTCGTCGTTCGACCAACAATCTTTGATATTACATCCCCTATTTCTGCTGTGTTCATGGAATATTGCACTCCCTCAGACTACAATCTGTTCACCTGTTCTTCGTCTGTAAAGACGATCTCGTCGCTCGAGTCCGGATCGCTATACTCGATCCCACCCGGAACGATCGATTCTTTCCGGCGAACTATTGGCAGGTACTCGAGTCCAGTTGGAATGTGTCCGTCAGGTCGGAGGCAAGAAATTTCGTGGTCTTCTGAGCCGTCGAGTGCGACAGTGATGCCGCAATTCTTAAACGATTTCTTCACGAGACTCCGGGGGAGAGCTCTCGAAGCATCCACGACCCTTGTTCAAGTAGGTGGCCATCGGAGGCGCTGCCGGTTTACCGCCTCTCGTTGGGGGTTTCTCTCCGTGTATCATCCAGTTCTCGTAATTCTGCCGAAGTTTCGCCTTGAAGGGAGCGTTCCAACAGACCTCGGGAGCCTGGATGAATTTGGTGCAACCACCTGGTATGACCGCTGTATCAAGGTTCAGTTCCGTGAGGACATTCTTCGTTTCGTGGCTTGTGTGTGACCGAAAACTGTCCCAGACCAACAGTCTTCGGCCAAAGAAAGATAGTCCGGGAACCTTACGCAGATAGACGCCTGTAGTCTCGTCATTCATCCATGTTGTTCCGAGCCAGCAAAACTCCAGCTCATGCTTGAACTCTTCAACAATTTTCTTGTCGGCTCGTTTCCGACTGAGTAGAACAAAGGGTTTGCACTTGGAACCGTCGGCGCGGGCGGTGAGCATAACAGTTATCCGAGCCTTGTCGTGCTCGGTAGACAAAACGGGAACATCTTTCGCTCCCTTTTCAGTCATCGTACAGCTATTCGAAGAGTCAAGAACGACAGCCGTCTCGTCGGCGGCGTAGAAATGTCTGTATTCTATTTGTCCGCGAAGTCTTGCGATGTAAGTGACGAAGTTTATCACAGCCTCCTTGTATTCTTGAGGCGGTGTCTGACACGCCGTCGTCGCGCGTCGATTTGATAAATGGTGGCGCTCCATGAACTTCTGCAACCACCCGCAGCGTGCTCTGAAATAATTGGGCCGGATACTCTGTGCATAATTGCGAATCATTGATCGGGTTATTCGTAATTGCTTCGATCGCTGGTGACAGACTAACTTGTAGACCTAGTCGTCGAAATCTTTGTCGAGGACGCGCCG
>NW_003805330.1:0-21812 GCF_000255335.2 Galendromus occidentalis | reverse complement strand
CTATTTAGGTCAGATCGGCAGATATGGTTGTAATCAAAATGGGTACAACGGAATCTAGACCATGAAAGATGAACTCTTATCACCGGAAGTTCAGTAGTAGTTGTAATCTCGGTAGTCACCTCTGGAACAACTGTGCTTGATGACTCAATCGACACAGTCTGAGGAGTGACGACTTTGACCAGACTCGGAGTAACCTCCGGAGTCATAATGTTTCTGGAAGCGGTGATAGACAAGGATGGTCTTGCTGACGAGGTTGAAATAGACTTCGAAGTGGTGAAAGTGGTTGTAGTAGTAGCCTTGCTCCGTGATGTAGAAAACGGGGTCCTCGTTTTGGAGGGCGAGATTGCATGGGTTGCCTCCGCCACCGCAAGGTCGCGAATCGGCGGTATGTCGTGCTCGGTAGACAAAACGGGAACATCTTTCGCTCCCTTTTCAGTCATCGTACAGCTATTCGAAGAGTCAAGAACGACAGCCGTCTCGTCGGCGGCGTAGAAATGTCTGTATTCTATTTGTCCGCGAAGTCTTGCGATGTAAGTGACGAAGTTTATCACAGCCTCCTTGTATTCTTGAGGCGGTGTCTGACACGCCGTCGTCGCGCGTCGATTTGATAAATGGTGGCGCTCCATGAACTTCTGCAACCACCCGCAGCGTGCTCTGAAATAATTGGGCCGGATACTCTGTGCATAATTGCGAATCATTGATCGGGTTATTCGTAATTGCTTCGATCGCTGGTGACAGACTAACTTGTAGACCTAGTCGTCGAAATCTTTGTCGAGGACGCGCCGGCCGCCTCCCTCTAGTCTCTTATTCAGCTTGTTCGTTCCCAGCAAATCCTCCTTCTGTGAGATCCATTGCTGAACTCGACTCCTACTGACCATCGCTCGGATGCCTCCCTCTTCGAGCCTCCCTCGGCGCATGTTATCACCTTGAGTTTAGATGAAACTGTATACGACTTCCTGGAAGAGGTCGGAGTACAAAACTCATCGTCGTTGTCGTCATCCTCGGGATCCGAGGACGTGGTACCGCACGATTTGTGTCCGAGGTTCTCGCTCACGGGCTCCGAAGCTTCGTGTCTATTCGATTATCCGACAATCTCACTTCCTTTCTGGATGTCCATGTTACCCAGGGGTCTCTACACCCGGAGCGATGCTTTGAAAGGAGATTGATCCTCAGATTCGAGGTTCTTGGGGTTCTCAGGGCGAGGAAGACAGTTGACGGAGAACAGGAAACAATCTTTCGCCCGAGAAACGCAGCAGCCTGAAGCACGATGATCGGGTATATTCTGTGTTTGAACTTTGTTCCTCAGCTCTCAGCATTTAGCGCGGAGCGGTCGACGCTCGCAGCGTAGTGACGAGTCGTCACTGACGACGGCTGACGGTTCTCGAGAGAGGAGGTTACGAATTGGAGCCATTTTTCGCGGTCTACACGGCTTCACCGTGGTGTTGAATGCTGAATACAAGCGCCGATCATGATCGCAAGCCCGTCAATCGGAGACTGCCCGGCTATTGGAGACCGCCCGACTATTGGAGACTGCCCGTCTATTTCTCATATACACCGGGGGATGCCCGTTCATTGGAGAGTGCCCGTCTATTAGAATATTCACGGTACTTATCCTTTTCTTTTGTCTTCATAATGAATTTTTGACCTTTTGTAATAGAAAGACTCGAATTTATCAGACGGAGACAAGAAGATTAAAATTAGGACATACCACTCGGTACTCAGCATGTTCGCCAGGGAGGATGAACATTTTTCATCCCCGACATACTGACGAACGTTCACTTCCATTTCTGAAGCGATCCTGACAGATCTGCGTATTAGAACGCATTCCCTATTTAGGTCAGATCGGCAGATATGGTTGTAATCAAAATGGGTACAACGGAATCTAGACCATGAAAGATGAACTCTTATCACCGGAAGTTCAGTAGTAGTTGTAATCTCGGTAGTCACCTCTGGAACAACTGTGCTTGATGACTCAATCGACACAGTCTGAGGAGTGACGACTTTGACCAGACTCGGAGTAACCTCCGGAGTCATAATGTTTCTGGAAGCGGTGATAGACAAGGATGGTCTTGCTGACGAGGTTGAAATAGACTTCGGAGTGGTGAAAGTGGTTGTAGTAGTAGCCTTGCTCCGTGATGTAGAAAACGGGGTCCTCGTTTTGGAGGGCGAGATTGCATGGGTTGCCTCCGCCACCGCAAGGTCGCGAATCGGCGGTATTTTGATTGAAGAAACCGGAAGAGAAGTTTCCACACGGAATGAGGAGCTTGAAACAGCCATGATACGATCAGGAGAAGCAGTGATCCTGGGGTGCTCATGATCTCTCCTATAGTTGTGAGGATCCTCCATCGTACGAATCTGGCCAAGACTGATCTTCTCGGGCGTCCTTGAAGATGTGAGATCGGAGTTACTCGGAGAACCTCCTCCGAACGACTTCTGATGATGGATGCTGGGCAAAGAGGACTGGAGTACTCATAGTGAATGAAGTACTCATCCCGGTAACGGTTGGCCTTGTCAAGGTTGGAACCACCTGGGTAGTACTTGACGAAGCTCCCGCAAGAACAGACACAGAGGATGACTGTGAAGAAGCCGAGTCCTTAGGAATAAATTCCCATGACAAAGACGGAGACAAACTAGATAAAGCAGAAGATCCCGCACCTCTGTTGAGGATTCAAATCTGGTAGAAGAAGACTCCGAGCTTGAAAAAGTCGGGGAAAGAGCATCGGGATTCAAACAAGAAGATCCCGATTGCAAGTCATTAAGACCACGTGTCAATGTCTCGGTATGTTCGTCGGAACTGGAGAACGGTGATGGCTCCCATCTGAATGCACCAGATGGATAAATCCCAGTTCGACTGTACTCTGTCTGATCAACAGATACTAGCCCTACTGGGTCCTTGAGCACGTGAACAGGCACATAGTTCACCTCTGTAGGGAACATTCTGGCCACCCCAAACGTTCCAAGAAGTATAAACACTCCCGATCAGACACTGGCAAACACTTGGCAGAAGGACCTCATGACTGCTAACGACAAATGGTGACTATGAACATTGAACCATTCGAACAATGGAACGATTGAGAAGGGGAAGCAAGAAACGCTTATTGAAATGTGGCTTGATAAGATGAACATGCGCGCCTAATCCGAAATCGTTTCATCTGCCATTCGCACCGCTGGAATCATAATACGAGTTCCAGGCGGTATTGTTTTCTTACAAGGGGAGACCGGGCGATCAATGTCGCTCACACTCGTAGGTGACTCCACCCTTGCTCGCCTACGCCGACGATCTAGTCGTTCCCATCACCCAACGGGACCCAGCTCTGCTTGAACAACAGATGAACTGTGCTCTTGGCGACACAAGCGCTTGGATGAGGACGCGCTCCCTCGTCCTCGCCCCGGCGAAATCGGTTGCCATCTTCCTCAACGGGAGAAAGCATCTTCCGCAACGGGATATCCACTTGCAGATAGACGGCCACGAGATTTCCTTCCAGCGAACCGTTAAATACCTTGGCCTCATGTTGGATCAGGGCCTCACGGGGACCTCGCATGCTCGAAATGCCTCGCAGAAGGCCCTCAAGGCGGCGAACGCCATCGCACGGCTCCTTCCTAGGCGCCGGGGGGTCGGGGACCACCGCCGTATGGTGCTCGCCTCCGCCGCGGACAGCATAGTGCTCTACGCCGCCCCTATCTGGGCGGAGACTATCCGTAAGAAGACTGTTAGAAGAATGCTGGATAGAGCCCAACCGACGGGTGGTCGGGTGGTTAGCGCGTTTGTCACTACTGCGGGAGGCGGTGTGGGTTCGATCCCTGCTGCCGGAAGAATATGCAGGTACTCGGCCTTGATCCTCCTGGGTACATTTGCTCTATGGATCCGTCCTCGGAAGCAATGTGAATAACAGTACCCGGGACGTTAAACCTTGGCTGTGTGGTTCAGTCCGAAAGAGTTTGGATAGAGCCCAACGACCCATGTCCATCCGGGTTTCTCGGGTGAACCGCACAACCTCCACGGTCGCAGCGCAGGTAATCGCGGGCACCCTTCCGCTCGATCTCCGCGCCCGGCTGATCCTCGCAAGGAAGGACAGGGACGGGGAAGGGTCCGACGCCGACTATTTCACGAGGGAAGATGCGATCGCTGCCTGGCAGCTCAGGTGGTCGGGGAAAGCTCCCGGCCAGCCAGGATACTGGACGTCCCGACTCATCCCGGATCTGGGCCCTTGGCTCGACCGGAAGCACGGCAACCTCTCGTATCCCCTCGCGCAGCTACTCTCAGGACACGGCTCCTTCGCCAAATACCTGTTCCGCATCGGGAAGATGGACTCGCCGGCTTGCGTGCTGTGCGCCTCGGGGGAGGAGGATGACGCCGCACACAGCTTCGCGGTCTGCAACGGGACGCTAGACATCAGAGAAGAATTCCGGAGAAAGGCCAACTTTGCGGAAGGCGCTTCGTGTCCAGAACTGGTTTCATACATGCTCGAGGGGCTCGGAGGAGTGGAGGTCGGTGGCTGGCCTCGCATGGGCAATAATCCGCCCGGAAGGACCGCATACACGATGAATGGCGACTCGCGCAGACGGCCGCCCCAACTCTAGGAGACGCGCGGCCAGCCGCTCAATGAATAATCTCGTTTTTACTGTTTTGTGCGTGAAGAAACAGGGTCGTAATCGCCGCGTTTTGGCCTTCTCTCGTCAAAAACGGCCACCTCACCTCATCGTCGCTGGGCATCGCCCTCAGCAAACTGAACAATCGCGTTTTTCACTGTTTTGTGCGTGAAGAAACAGGGACGTCAGCATCAATAGGGGGGAAGCTGAAGTAATGGCCACCAGGCCGGTCCCAGCTCCTTTCCGCCTTTCCCCCAGAAGGGTTACAGAGGATAAGGGTTTTTAGTGGGTATTCACCGCAAGGTGCGAGTCCTACACTGCCGGTCCCCGAGAGCGTTGACATCACCTCGGCCCGTGCGTGCGTAAACGCATTTCTCCCTAACCTCCATAAAAAAAAAAGACCCCACCCTTGCTACATCGTCGTTTCGTGGGCCTGTTCAAACACTCCACATTATGGGTCACAACTGCCATGCCATTCACCCAGAGACAATGATCCTCATAGCGGTGCTCACATGTCCAGCCACCGTCTCTCCCCATACAAGAGTAAAACAACATGGGGATATGCTTCCTTGCGGGAGGAAAACCCATCGGTCCTAGGGTGGATGCCCTACCAATCTCAGACTCGGCGTTTCCGGCTGACCCATTGTTGGGAAGGTAATTCGGAACCACGGCGGTAATCGAAGCTGAAAGGGAATCGAACGGAGGGTACTGGTAATTCACCGTGGGGTATTCAACCTCTCGGGTCATGATGAAGTACCCTAGACCACCTTGGAAAACGAATAAACATCATGAAAATATACTCATCCAGAACCCGAGACGAATATAATAACAAGAGATAGAAGACATCTCCCTCTATGTGAGATCAAAACTTCAGGTGTCCCAAATCTCAGGAAAACGTTTCCCAAAAACGCAATGACATACCTTGTCTCTGTTGATTTAACTGCCTCTGCGGTCACGTACTTCGATAAACTATCAACCAGTACAATGATATGTTCTTTGCCGCTCGCTTTAGGCAGCGGTCCTGGATGGTCAATCATGACACGTTGGAAAGGTCTCCTCGGGGGAAGAGAAGTCTGTAGGAAGCCTCCAGACTTCCCTGCTTTCACTTTGTTGAACAGACACTCTATGCAAGCTCTGATATGTTGATTGACATACTTTTTTATCTCCGGAAACCAGTATTTCTCTGTGATAAGCTGCACAGTTTTGTCTGAGCCGAAATGCCTGCTCTTGTCATGCATCATCACGCATAGGTATTTTCAGCTCTTTGTCCCGCTGTTGGATTATGGCGATAGAGTCTTCAAATGTCTTGAGTTCCCACACCCTCTTGATCTTCGACGCAGGTTTTGTTCTCGATTCCAGTACTCCATCGGATTTTTCGGTCCATTCTTCCTCTTCCGGTGCCTTGTCGCTCGGTGCTTCGTCGACTGGATACCTGCTGAATGCATCAACGTGTTGCATTTTCGTACCCGGCCGGTGTACCACCTCGGAGGAAAACTCGGCCAATCGATTGAGCCATCTGGCTAGCTGACTCGTCGAAGCACTGTTACTCGTTAATGCTTGCGCTGCCACGCAATCCGTGACGACTTGGAAGGTCTCCCCATATAAATAATGTCGAAATCGCTCGCAAGCCCAAATCACGGCCAGCTGTTCAAGCTTCGTTGAATGATAACTCCTTTCTGTGGCGGACAATCTCCGACTCCAGGCGTGAATCATTCGCCGGGATCCGTCAAGCCTCTGCATGAGAACACCACCCAGACCACTTCCGCTTGCATCCGTGTGAAGTTGAGTGGGTCTCCCACGAAGGAACTTCACCAATATAGGCCCCGCCAGGAGCAGCTTCTTCAACTGCCCGGAGGCCCGTTCGCACCCTGGCATTCACTCGAAATCTGTTTCTGTCTTGAGCATTGAAGTCAACGGATCCGCAATCGAAGCGAATCCCCGAATAAATCTTCTGAAGAACCCAGCTACACCTAGAAACTTCCGAACTTCATGAGTATTCCCTGGCCTCGGGTATTGCTCAATAGCCTTCAGATTCTGCCGTCCGGGCTGGAGTCCTTTCTCAGGTATCGTGGAGCCCAAGAAATCCACCTCCTCCATGAAGAATTTGCACTTCCGCAATCGAATCGTCAGCTTGGCTTCTTCGAGTACCGCTAGAATCCTCGCGATTTGATCCAGATGCTCTCGATAATGATTCGACGCCGCTATCATGCCGTCGATATACGGATAAACCGCGTCCGTCCCTACCGCTTTCTGAATTTTATTCATCATCTCCTGAAAAACGGCTGGACCGTTGGCAAGTCCCATCGGCATCACGACTGGTTCATAATGTCCGTTCGGCGTGATGAAAGCCCCTTTTTGATCCGACCGTAGGTGTTTGGAAGTATCCATGGGAATTTGGAAGTACCCCCATACGAGGTCGGAAGGTGAATACATGCGCTTTCCACCCACCGCGTCCAATCTATCGTCGATGAGCGGAATGGGAAAGTTTCTCCTGATCGTCTGACTATTCAACCAGCGGTAATCGATTGCGAGTCTCCAGGAACCATTCTTCTTCTTAACAAGCATAACAGGACCGGCATGAGGTGAATGTGACTCCCTGATTTTATCCGCCTGCAACATTTGCTGAATAATTCCCTTCAAAGCGTCTCTCTCGAGATGCGACAAGCGAAAAGGCCTCGACCCCAGTGCGCGGTTACCTGCTACCTCACCTATGTGACACTCACTCAGCAATATCGGTTTTTCCCAAGATCCCCAGTGAAGTCGCCATAACTTCCCGGTGCTTATTCAGTAGAGTCAAGAGCTCTTCTCGTATCACTGGCGGTAGCATACGGCCAGCCTCCACATCATTTTCCTCGATATGCCTCTGAACCTCAATCTTATTTATAGCTGAACTTCCTCGGCGCTCGATCGTTGGCTCCAGAGCATATATCTCCCTAGCTTGAATGACACCCCCAGTCGCTACTACATCACCCTTTTTGAATTCTTTGTCTTCTCGATCGGAGTTGGTCAGAGGTACGAGCCCTCGTCCCTGATCCACCTTGCACAGCACCGCCGAATACTTTTCCTCCTGTACAAGCAGTGATCGCGCAGATGCATCACGGAGAATCGCTTCGACTTTCACCGTTTTTGCCGTTACCCCCACATTCTCTCCTGCCCGTAACTTGATTCCGACCTTTTCGACTCCGGGCTCCTCTCATACTGGTGCTTCCTTCATGAGCTCGAAGAATGATCCTGGCTTCAATATCCATGACGATCCCGCGCAATAAATTGTGATCAGACCTCGGTCCAAGAGATCCTTGCCAATCAGGATATCATTACTTGAAATCGTTCCGTCGGGCAATACCGTGAGTACAACTCGCTCCAACTCTAATCCATCGGCCCGCAATTGCACACCTGCCTGTCCCAGTGGCACACAATGGCCGCCCGCAATACCGAGTACCGCCTTCACCGGACTCGGCGATAATTCGAGCTCAATCAGTTTTGCGGCCGTCTAATTGACAACTGTCAAGTCTGCTTCCGTATCGACGCGAGCCGTCCAGGGTCTCCCGTCTATAGCGCCTCCCCCCAGTCCCGCGACAGCGGACTCGTGCAAACTTGCTTCCGCGGCCATTCCAACCACTTGCCTGACTTCTCGACTCTCGCGGTTCGATGCGAAATGACCATTCCACACTTGAAGCAAGTAATACCTGGTCTTTCCCTGCTTTGAAACTGGCGCCGAGAGTCAGATATTGACGTTTCCGGCTGACCATCTTGCGTTCCTGAACCACTGTTCGCTGTCGAGCCGCTCGCTCGTACGGTCGCTTTCCTGGACTGTGTATCATGAAGCTGTCCTCGAATCTCATGAATCACATGGTCCGCGTATTCCGAATTCCACCCGCGAAGAATATAATCCTTCGTCGCCTCATCGTTCAATTTCAGCTGCTTCGTAATGTTCTCCACTCTGTGCGGGCAAAAACCTCAAGACCCTCACCGCGCTGCTGCCTGCAGCGTGACAGTTGCTCCAATAGCATCGCTTGCGTTCTCTTCGGTATATACGCCGCTCTGAATTTTTCTTCCCATTCCTCGAAGGTTCCCAGATCCGCTCCGTTGTTGCGATGCCATATCCTCGCTGGCCCCGCCATCTTGTTGAGTATTGATGAATATTGTCCATTTCACCTTTCGCTCTAGATACTGAAGACCTCAGTCTGTAACGGTCACTGACCGGTCACCACTTAACCCGTTCACAGTGTTTTCAGCATGACCCATATTCGGATGCTCTTCTGTGTTCAACCCTTTCCTGTGAGTCGCTATATATAAGGACAATAAACCTCAGCCAGCTAAGGGGGAGCCCAAGACTGACTCTAGTATTCCGTGTGATCATTCTGCCGAGATCATAGCCGAGGTATCTACGGGATACGTATATCTCTTCAAGTATCACGCTCCTCGTGACATCGATCGACCATTTCCCTATCTGTTTTGCCAACTTCACTTGACTCAGCCACTCCTCCGCTGCCTGCCCTGTTTCTCCATGAAATCGATATACAGGATGCGAGGTGTCAACCGGTCGTTCCACCAACCTCAGGGTAGGCTTATTTCCTCCGTCAGCGGTCTGTAGCTTTCCGAAGCTCTTGCTGATCGCTTCTGCAAGCATCTCGGTGAGATGCGCCATCGCTTGTGGTTCCATCGTTTCCTTCCCCGAGGGTAATGCAACGTACGCTCGACTAACCCATTTCTGATTTTGAGCAACTTCTGTTTGGCTGTCGGATATCAAGCAGAACACGTCTCGTTGGTCGAAGAAGTCTCTACGAACTGTTAGCGAGGGTTTTTAATTTAGGGCGGGTTCAATTTAGGAAGACTTGACTGTAACGTATCGAGAGCATCGAGAGAGGGTGAAAACCATCGTCGGGAACTTCAACACCTACGAGGCCCTCGATTATCTCAGAGGAATCGCGGGGAATATATTCTTCTGATCAGACTTTTGGCAAGCTTAGAGAATGAAATCTCTGGAATAAATGTGGTTTCAATCTTCCGATGCTCTGCAGGCTCGTTTCTGCTCCTAAAATGTTCAGAGGCGATCCACAACATTCAGAGTAGAGATATATGAGATCCAAATAATGTTGGGCGAAAATGGTCACTGCTCATCAGAGTTACCAGAAATGTCCGAATGAGGGTGATTCCGGTCAAACTTTGCGATTGCGTTGCGAGCCCATATGGTATCTTCACTTCCGTGGGCTCTCAATTCAATTACGATAGGGGTTTTCCACGCGAGAGCGAGTGGTCATAGGCGCGAGTAGTCATCGGCGCGAGTAGTCATCGGCGTAAGTAGTCATATGCGCGAGTAGTCTTGAGCGCGAGTAGTCATGAGCGCAAGTAGTCATGAGCGCGACTTCTAAAAATTGCGAAATTAACTTAAAAATTAACTAAAAAACAAAGAGCAACTTCTAAAAATTAATTAAAAAATTAAAAATTGAGCATTCTTAAAGTACTTAAAAAAAACTAAAAAATTAACTTAAAATAACTACTTTGCGAGTAGTTATAAACGCGAGTAGTCGTATGCGCGAGTAGTCATGAGCGCGAGTAGTTATAGGCGCGAGTAGTCATATGCGCGAGTAGTCATGAGCGCGAGTAGTCATGAGCGCGAGAAGTTATAGGCGCGAGTAGTCATGAGCGCAAGTAATTATAGGCGCGAGTAGTCATAGGCGCATTTAGCACGAGCGCAAATAGTGATAAGCGCTTTTTGATAAGAGCGCGAATGGGCTTTGGGCGCGAGTAGACCAGACCCTTTTCCTCAAGTTCGGAAGTTAAAATTATAGTATGGGCAGTTTTTGTCCTATTTGGTGAGTGTTCACCCAACCTAACCTCTCACTGGAAAGGCGATCGACAATCGAGCATTCGAGAACCGGGCGATCGAGAAGATTCCGTTTGATCGGCCAGATCTTTGGAAATCTCTTCGAAAAGCGACCGCATCAATCATCGAAAACCGCCCGTTCGCCAGAAAAACTGCCAATTTGTGAAATCAGACTGCCCAACGGGAAAACCGCCGGTTCAATAGACTAAACTGCGAGTTCGATAATTGAAACTGCTCAGAATAATACTCCCCTTTCGGAAAGGCACATTCTCACAACTCGGGCCTCCTTAAATTCAATGGATTCAATTTATGGAGGTCATCAAATCGATGCTTCAATTCATTGGATCAACTCCTAAGTCAGTGACTCCGGAACCTTATTCACAGTTAAAGATTACAGGCAACAGCTCGTAGAAAGTCTAAGGCATCATAAGAGGCGAAATCCTCAAGGATCTTTTCAGAGCGTCTTGACGATTTTTGTAGCACTTTCTTTTTTCGGAGGCTGTCCGGCCTGAGCCTGATCGTATTTCAAAAAGTTGAGTGCATTGTTTTTCTTAGAGCATCGATCAGTTTCCAAATCGTTGGGTGTGCCGTGCGGACCAAGGAGTTGAATCCACGGTGCCAAGCCTCCGTGGGATTATTCGTCACGGGAAGATTGTGCAGAATACTTTCATTAAGTTCCATAGCGATAGATTGAAAGTAGCCTCTCTCCACTGACCGAATGAATTGAGTCCGAGTCAGGTCCTCTCGGAAATATAATAGAAGACCCTCCAACTTGTTCGAATTGACACGATAAAATTCCGACGAAATCAAACACCCATAGTATTCACGAACTGATTGTAGAGGAACGAAAGCTAGAGCTATCAACATCTTCACATTCAGCGCGAAATCCGAGTTCTCGACGTAGGCCTTCCGCACGATTGGGAACTTCTGAATTTTCCGCCAGATGGCCTGGCAAAAGTGAAAGTAGCAGCCGCGCAGCTGTATTGCAGGAAAGACATCGGTGAAGGCTTTGATGAATGCGATCTCGAAGTCAGCAATAGTTACCCTCACATTGAGAGCGGGGACTTTTTCGCGGATGACGTTCAAGAGCTCTTTACACGTCAGCTTTCGCTTATCGGTCAGCAAACAGTACACTATATTGATGAAACAGTCATGCTGCGTGACGTTGATGGTGTAGAGCTGATAGAATAGCCTTGGAGCCACCTCAAATGTTCCGTCCATATACCAGATGTCGCTGTCATTCCGCGGCAGCACTCGACCATCCGGATATTTCCATATACGGCCCTTACAATGACCCGATTTCTCGCGTAGACATCGCCAAATGGTTTTGTCTGTTGTCGCTCGATCCAAACAATAACCGAAGCCTTCGGAGAAC
This sequence comes from Galendromus occidentalis, assembly GCF_000255335.2. NCBI lineage: Eukaryota > Metazoa > Arthropoda > Arachnida > Mesostigmata > Phytoseiidae > Galendromus > Galendromus occidentalis. The sequence continues at coordinate 10,020 of NW_003805330.1, read as the reverse complement.
AGCAGTCGCTTTCCTCGTTGAGTAAGCAATTCTTCATTAGTCGACGCTTGCTTCGCGCCTCCGTTCTCAGATGCAATTTCACCCTCGGAGGGCTCATTCGCACTAACAGATTCGGCGAGGCTTCGACGCTCGGACATTGTACCAACTAGACCAAGCTTCGTCGTCATCAATACTCAAGGCTTGACCCCGCACTCCCCGTGGATTCCGACTTCTGACAACAAACGTCCTTCCTCCTCTCTCAAAATGTCGTGAAGTCCTAATTTTAGCGCAGTGTCGCGATCCGAGCAAAATATCGCATGTTCCGCACATGGGCAAGATACATTCCCGAGAGAGAGAATGGACATTTTCGGGAACCGGGAATTGTGCAGGTCGGCAATCGTGCAATGAGGGGACAATAAGTCGCGAAGTCTCTCCTCTTCAACACATTCCCTGTCTGAAGCCACCCGTTCGACGGACCAGGGCACCAGAGCGCATGCTTGACCAGCCAGTCAGCAAGGTGAGAGCTCGACATTCCTCCCCGTTCAGCAACTCGATCGCAAGCGGGAAATATCCTTCAAGATTCAAGATGACAACGGGCCTCAAGCTGAGGATGATCGAGTAATCATCTCCACGTCGGATCGAGGACTTCAGATCTTTGCTTCAACCGGAACCAGTTACATGGACTAAGTGTTTGAAGTATATCCTGCTTCATTCCATTAACTCTAATACCTCCAATGTGGCGAACCATGATTTTTCCCTCAATGCAGTGTACTGTTCGCGATGAGCGATTGCTAACCTATAATTTTTCAATCCTTATTCGTGACAAAGTTTGCATTGTCAATTCGAGAGTTTTCGTACATGATCTCGAGATCGCATTCGTGATTGCGCTCACAGACGTCTGCCGTACGTTGGACAATCTTCTCCCGCATTTTGAGACGACATGGCTCTGAATTCTGAATGGATGCATTTGTTCGAGTTCGAAGGAGAGAGTCTACCCAATCAATCGATATGGAGTTGTATACAAAGCAGAGTTGGAGCTTATTCTAACATCGGCGTCGGTCTGTCTCACTCTTACTCTCTTATCGCTATCGTCGATATGCCTGCATCGTAATCAGCCGCTGACAAACTGTTCCTCAATGAAGATCCCCTTCAATGCGACGGATGAATCTCGCATCCTGACAAAATCTCAGCGAAGTTTGGTGTCGTTCCTGGTAGTTTCAGCCTCATGTCCGGTTCGGCGTATAAACGGTTTCGATACTTGTTCTCGGTTGCAACGTAGATCGAAAATCCCCGCTCGCGGAGATACGTGCTTATACTCGCATCAGATTTTGAAGTTCCATTGTGCAGATAAGCCCGCAAATATTATTTTAGCACACAACAATTCAATCGCATCCCATGCTTTCTCAGGTTGATGGCTAGCGCTCTTCAATTCCACTGCACGGGCTGCTTCGCACCACCGAGTGTTGTTCGCGCGGATTTTGAGGTGGAAAAGTCATGTCTTTGAGAATGAACCCGGAGCATTGGGTGGGAGACGCCGTATAGATATCTTCGAGTACGGGGGGAGCTGGATAGCTCCCTGCCTGGCGAGACTCATTTCAGTCTGATACGTCTGATCCAAGGTACCTACATCAAGGAGTAGGTTGAATCTGGGTGCTTGAATACCAGGGAAAACAGCCTGCTCTATCAGTTGAATTCGAAAACGCACGAAGATGGTACGATTCGATGCGTCTCACGTTCGGTGAAGTTCGCGGACCTGACAGACAGTCAGGAGTTGCCGATTATCCTGCCTACGGATTGCAACTTTTCTGAACTTATCATCATGGATATTCACGCGAAGGCTCGCTTCTATTCTGGCGGGGTGGCGACTGTTTCAGCAATGCCTTCTTTAATTTCAAGAACGCTCCCTCCGACCCTAAATTCCACTCGAACCTAGCTTCCTTCTCTAGCAACGATGTCAACAGCGATGGCATAATTTTGAACGAACCACCTAAAGAAGCCTGCTAATCCCAACCTCCTCCTTACTACATAATCGTTCTTCGGCCTCGGAAATTCCTCAACTGCCGCCAGCTTCCTAGTACCCGGTCGAACAACCTCCACCGATACCTTGAATCCCAGAAATTCTGCTATCTCCATGAAAAAATTACATTTGCTCAGCCTCATCGTCAGTCCCGTTTTCTTCAATGCTACCGATACAGCTTCTTCCTGGCGCGGATGCTCTCGATAGTCGTCAGCCACCGTGATGAGATCCAGAAAGGGGTGAACCTGTTTCCCCCCGTCCTTTGCAGGAACCTTTATCATAAGCTCTTGAAAGCAGCTCGGTACTCCAGACAGTTCCGTCATGATGACTGTCAGCTGATAGAGACCGTCGGGAGAAACAAATGCCGCCCTCTGGGCCGCCTCTTCCGCCATGGGAATTTGGAAGTATCCCCAAGCTAGATCGAAGATCGAGTGAGATTCCCGACCCCAAAATCGAGGATGTCGTCAATCATCGAGAGCGGATAATTGACTTATAATACTGTTGATTCACGACTATCGATGCTTGTCTGTAAACGAGATTTATTCTTGAAGAAACTATCGGCTGTGCGTACAGTAGGACGGTATAGTACATATGTACGACTACAGAAACTTAAATACCTGTAAACGAGAATCGATTCGCGATGTCGTTATTCCAACGGTCCGCTCACCACTGACTGTCTAACGGAAAGCACCTCGTGGAGGATTCGAACCATGCACGGGTGACTGACAGGAGAGTGTAGTGGCATTGGAAGAGCGTGCAGCACTTTTATACCTACCCCCGCTGAGAGAGACTCGAACCGAGGTTCAAGTAGGTCGCCTTGCAGGAATGAGTTTGTTGCTATGGACCGTAGACGTAGCTCTTCCACGTTTGTCACGGCTGATCTCATACATCGAATTTGACTCTTTTCTTATGATCCTGAAGGGTCCTGATCTGATTTCATCCGATTCCTTGCGATTCAGCTTGCTGCCGTTGCGTTCATAAACCCAGTCCCCGCTTTCGAAAACGTGATCTTTCCGATTTTTGTCGACTCGTATTTTGTTAGTCTCAGAATATCTCTCAGAGTTTTCGAATGCGTCTTGTCTATCGGCTTGCGAATTCGAATCGGGTAGTACTTCTCTAGGGATGGCTTCGGTTTGAGTTCCATTGAGGAGGTAGTCCGGGGCGAATTTCGTTGCGCTTTGAGGGGTTTTGTTGTACTCTTCTACACATTCTTGTGCAATCACCGCCCAAGATCTCCGGTCACCGTCATTCTTTTTACATCTTATTCCGTTTACGAGCGTTTGATTCAATCGTTCTGTAGTCGCTACTCTGTATGGGGGTCCACTACCTGGATTCACCTCAAGTTTGAGGAAGTCACTTAGTTCCGTTCAATGCGTTTATTCGGTCGCCATCGTCGGACCGCAGGTCCTCCCTCGGCAACTATATGACGATCTCTGTCTGTTAGCAGTCCAGCTGTTATCTGTCTCTTTCCCTCTAGTCGCTCGTTCGGCGACGTGCCGCCGAAATACCTACATCCACGTCTTCGGTTAAACACCTCCGACGTGGCTCCCGATCGGGCGTTTACATTCGACCACGCTATCGATCACATGGCGCCTGACGTGTGCCTGAGAAGAGAACTGACTATATCTTCTAGTCTATTCCAGCAGTAATGAAAAGCCTAGATATCGGTGGCGAGCTTACATCGATCAATCTTCAAAATCTTCATTTTCGATCGCTGACGTCTCGGTGACTGTCCTCTGTAGCCTGATGTCTGCAGCGAGGATGGATTCCGCTCGTCGATACGCTCGTTGCGGTGTCTGCTTGATCTCATCGATCCTGCTGAGTACCTTCGACAAAAGCTTGACCGTCCTCAGCCAGCGGCCGGCGTCTCAGATACTTCATACCTGGGAGTCGACGCGTCGCGGTGTTTGGCCAAAATCGACCGAAATGTCGAGTTCCACCCCCTCCAACCAGCAACCTGTGCTCATCGCCCGGCGTCGTCTCGCTGTTGCTGATTCCAGAACGATGCCGCTTCGACTGATGCGCCACCTTAGAGACTAACGTTTTCTTCGAATCTTCCGCGCTGTCTTCCGATTTTGAATTCTCGCGCTTCCAACTCCAGCTGATTTCCTCGAACACTGAATTTGGAAAACACTCTCAGCCTGCGCTCGGCCACGTACCTACACCAATGATTGTCCTCAACAGTCTACTTTGGATATCTAAATCCTTGTTTGGACTTGCCATGTCTATGTGGCTGCTGCCTCCTCCATTCTATCCTATTCACCTCAGGGCTTCCTAATATAGCTGAGTTTAGATCTACTCTCGTTGAAATCGCCTCACGTTGTGATTTCTCCTTGACCGGCTCGGAGCCCGAAGAATCGTCCGTCGTTGTCCTCCGACGACATCGTCGATTCCCGAGCTTCGTCGCGATAGCTGCCCTCGAACCTGATCGGTTGACCGAGCCTCGAACTTTCCGCCCAGTCCATCGGTTGAGTTCCGGACTCGTCGGAAGTCTCTTCTGACATGACCACAGGCTCTGGTTCGATGACCGCCTCCTGCGCGATGTCTTCGGTTGCGCCACTTGCGCCTTGCTTGTCCTGCGATTCCGCTTCGTCGTCCGGATCGTCTTCATCTTCTTCGTGCGCTCGGTACCATTTCAACTGTGAACTGTGAGCTGTACAGACGTAATTTCGCTCTGGCCCAACTTCCAGAAGCTCGTATGAATCTTTAGCTAGCACTCTGGTGATGGTCATTGGACCCCTGTACTTCTTCTGCAGTTTGGTCGGCTGACCGGTCTGTACTGGCAATCGCTTCACGAAGACTACATCGCCCACCGAGTAACGAATATGAATTCTTTTTCTCAAGTCGCTGTAGCGTTTGTAACGATCCTGACTTTTTTCCAAAGTGCCCCTTATTTCTTTCTGCACCTCTGCCGCAGGTGTCCAAAGCCTTTGTTGAACCGCATCGATCAATTGCTCGTGACTATTCATTCTAGGCAAATATCCGTGTAACACCTCGAACGGGGATTTTCCCAAGCTCCTCGAAACCGTCCTATTGATCCACAGCTGTGCATCCGGTGACCATTTTGACCGATCGCTGCCATCCTGCTCTTCGCATAAGGATCTCAGAAGCCTAGCAATCTCCTTATTCATCCTCTCGACCTGACCGTGGGCATTCGCATGCGGAGTACTAATTCTAATGTGCGCGACCGCGTTTTCTTCCAGAAACGCTCTGAATGCTCCCGAAGTAAATGCCGTGCCCTGATCGGTGACCACCTTATTTGGCTTTCCGTATGTCGAGAAGACTCTTTCTAAGAATTTGATTGCCTCCTTCGAATTTGTGCTAACCACCGCTTCTAGAACGACAAATTTTGTGAAGCCGTCGACCGCCGCGATGATGTGCTCCTTGCGATTAGACTTGGTTAGTGGGCCTAGATGGTCGACAAACAACTTTGAAAATGGCTTATTCTCCGCGCGAATGATATTTGTCAGACCTTCCGATTTACCCGCTTTATCCTTGTCGTATATGCAATTCAAACACGCCTTCGTATGGAATTCGATGTACTTTTTCATTCCCGGGAACCAATATCGACTCCTGATGAGTCCAATCGTTTTATCTACTGCGCAATGTCCTGCCCTATCATGATACAAGACCGCGATGTACTTCCTTTGACTTTTGGGTATAACGAACAACAATTTTCCGCCATCTTCCTTGAATAATAGTCCACCGACCAATCGGAATCCTCCTAACAAGCCATTTTCACTTCCTGATCGCGCCTGCTTATCCTTCGCCAGGATTTCGATTTTTTTTCCGAATGTCATCGTCCCTCGCTTGGACTGTACGCATGTAACCGTCCTCCACGCGAATAATTTTGATATCCGCCGCGGCCGCCGTATCCGTCGGTAGTTTTTCGTCTGGCTCCGTCGCTTCCTCTTCGTTCGGTGCTCTGCTTAACGCGTCAACATGTCCCATGGACACGCCCGGTCTATGTCTGACTTCGAAGTCAAACTCTGATATCCGATTCAGCCAGCTGTGGCGACCCGCTCTCAGCCTTGAGTGCCGCGACCGCGCTGCAATCACTTACTACCACGAACTTCTGACCGTACAAATAATGCCTGAATCGTTCCAAACTCCACACCGCTGCGAGCTGCTCCAACTTCGTAGAATGGTAATTCCACTCGGCATCCGAGAGTTTTCTGCTTATCGCATAAACCATTCTCATTTTTCCGTCGATCTCTTGAAAGAGAATCGCCCCTAAGCCCAACAGTGAAGCGTCAGTGTGGAGCTCCGTTGGTTTTCCTGGAACGAACCTGCTTAATGACGCTCCGCGTAGAGCTGCCTTCAACTCTCCGAGCGCTTTGGCACACCTTTCGTCCCACTCGAATTTCGTTCCTTCTTTTAGTAGTGACGATATCGGAAATGCTATTTTTGCGTAACCCTTAATTAACCTCCTGAAGAACGACGTTAAACCTAATAGTCGTCTAACTCCGTGGACGTCCGTCGGAGCTCTGAACTCCTCGATCGCCCTGAGTTTCTTCCCCGGTCGAACTCCGTCTTTTGAAATTTCGAACCCCAAGAAATTTACCATTTCCATAAAGAATTTAAACTTCTCTAAACGTATTGTCAACCCTGCCTGTCTCAACGCGCTCGAAATCTCTTCGATTTGTTTCAATTGCTCCGCATACGTATCCGCTGCGGTAATGAGATCATCTAGACATGGGAACGTTTGCCTTGTTCCGATCAGTTGTTTGACCCGCATCATGAGCTCTTGAAATTTTGCTGGCGTATTACAGAGTCCCATAGTGAGTACTCTCGGCTCGAAAAATCCTTCGTGGGTGATAAACGCTGCGCGCTCCGCTGCTTTCTTCGTCATTGGTATTTGGTAATACCCCCACGCCAGGTCGAACGTTGAATACAGATTCCTTCCGCCTATCTCATCCAGAATATCATCGATCAGAGGTAACGGGAAGTTTATCCGCACCGTCTGTGCATTGAGCCTGCGGTAATCAATTACCAATCTCCAACTTCCATCGGGTTTCTTAACCAACGAAACCGGACTCGCATATGGTGATTGGGATGGTACTATCATGCCTGCATCTTTCATTGATTCGAGTATCTCTCGCAAGGCCTCCTTTTCTGGTGCTGCTAGACGATATGGCTTGCTCCGGATCGGTCGACTACCTTCAACTTCCTCGATATCGAATTCCGTCCAACTCGTTCTTCCCAATTCCGCCATCGAAGTCGCGACCACGTCTCGATACTGGTCAATGAGTGCCGTCAGTGTCGTGTGATACGACACTGGCACTCTCTCTCCAATTTGAACCTGCCTCGTCGTGATCGGGTCCCGCTGGCCTACGTTCACCTGAGCTATTCTCGAATCCGACTCCTTCTTCTTCAAATTGAACAATTCATCTTCGGATATCACTTCGCCGCGTGTGATTACGGTTCCTTCCTCCAGCGTGATTGGCTGCCTACCCACGTTTGCTACCGGTATTTTCAAACCGCCTCCGTGCAATTCGTACAACACGCCTAGTTTTCCTGAACCTCTACTTCGGTCTTCGACGACAATCACGCCTTCGTTGGCAACTTCGTCGTTACGCATCGGTGTGGTTTCCACGAAAGTCATCGATCTGGGCTCTTTGGTCAGCGATTTCAATAGCAACTTCACCTTGCCTTCCTGATTCGGAAGTGTTTTGATGATATCCGCGAATTCTGTCTTGCTGAATATGACTGGCTCATCTTCTGTTATCACGGTGACGATCTTTTTGAGAACATCCTGCCCTACGAGAACTTCTCCTGTATTCAACATACCCTTCGGCATGACGGTGCATTTCACGTCGTCTACCGTAACTCCATCGATCTTAACCTGTACCGTGGCCTGACCTATCGTCCCGCATATGCCTTGCGCTACCCCACGAATGATCGGTACTTCCGGTGGCGATAACTCTAATTTCAGCTCTTCGGCTGCTTCTTCCGAAAGCACGGTAACCGATGCCCCGCAATCCACGTCTACTGTCCGTTCGACTCCATTGATCGTTATTTCCTTCAAGGCGATATCCTCCGAAGCCTCCGATCTCTGAATCTTCCTAATCATCTCGCCGGGGTCGACATCTTGGTACCCGTAGTACGCTTCTACTTGTCTAACACGCCTGCAGTCGCTCGCTATATGACCCGCCAATTTGCACTTGTCGCAAACTATTGGACTGGGTCTTGGTGAACCTGAGGACCTAGCCGATGATTCTTTCGCTAGAGAATCCCGAGATGGCGATTTAGTTGAGCTGCCTGGTGAACTCGAGTCAGTTCGTTCGCGCCAGTCGTGTCTCGAGTTTCTGGTGAAATTTCCCGAATTTTCCTTCGAAAATCTACTGTACGAAGTTGGCCTAGCTGATTGCTCCGCGAATCTCACGCTTGAACTCGTATCTCTTCGCTGCGGACAACTGACTTGCTTGTGACCTTCACGCCCGCAGTTGTAGCAAGTCACTCGAGCTTCAAACTTCGAATCACGCTTTTCTGGTGCCGAAAAACGTCGATTCCTCGTATCCCTCTCGAGATCCATCGTTCGATTGATGTCCCTAATCAGTTCGGTTGTGGTTTTATGCTCCTTACACTGCATCAGGTGGATCATGAATAGATACTCGGGCCCTTCAGAATGTACTCCTTTAGAACCTTCGCCTTCAAATTTAATTTCACCGCGATTGCTTCCTTCCGTCTCGCGTACATTTCTACTTCCTCTCCTCTCTTCTGCCTAATCGATTGCAGCTCCTCCGTCAATTCCATCAGATTTTCCTCCGGAATATAAGCTTCTTCGAAAGCTTCCACCCATTCCGCAACATCGTTAGCCTTCGCCCCGAATTCGCGATGCCAGTACTTCGCGGCTCCAACCATTCGACTGAACAGAATAGAAACAGTGAAATCCCAAGACCTTTTACCCGCGCGCTTCGCTGCCCTGAGATCCGTGAGCCATTCAGATGCCTCGGCGATGGTGCCTCCGCTGAAATCTTTCACTGCCTTTGCCGTTTCCTTCCATTCGCCGAAGGATCTTCTGTCGGCGCTCGGCCTGACATCTAGTTCGGCCTTGCTCCTATCTTCCAATAGCCTCGTAACCGCTTCGAGCTTCGCACGGAGCTCCTTCAATTCCTCTTCCATCGTTGCGGCGTGCACGAACCGATCTTCAACGATGAGTTCGCACCTTACGTCACTAGTCACTTCACTGCCTGAGGAATCCCACCGCTGCTTTGTAGTCGCTACTCTGTATGGGGGTCCACTACCTGGATTCACCTCAAGTTTAAGGAAGTCACTCAGTTCCGTTCAATGCGTTTATTCGGTCGCCATCGTCGGACCGCAGGTCCTCCCTCGGCAACTATATGACGATCTCTGTCTGTTATCAGTCCAGCTGTTATCTGTCTCTTCCCCTCTAGTCGCTCCTTCGGCGACGTGCCGCCGAAATACCTACATCCACGTCTTCGGTTAAACACCTCCGACGTGGCTCCCGATCGGGCGTTTACAGTTCATTCAATCCGTTCGATTCGGGATTGTCGTGAATACCAGTTGTATATCCTTTCTATTGAGGAAGTCTCTAAGACGTGAATACCAGTTGTATATCCTTTCTATTGAGTGAAGAATTTAATGTCCACTTATCGAAACTTCGGCTAGCAAACACACTGGGTAACTGGCGAACGTTCCCCCTGATGGGGATTCTTTATTCTATCCTTATATAGTGGTCCAGTGAAAAGGGTTACATTGTAACAACTGCTCAGGGTTAGCTAATTGTTCAGATACTGAGGGTTACAGAAGAACACTGACAATGAAGCGTGCGGAAGGGTTGAGAAAATACCCAGGGACGTTCCGCTCTGGTTTATTCACTAATTCTAGCCACAGGGATTTCTGGGCGCATACTAGACTGAAAACTCAATATATTTCATCATTCCCCCTCGCACGGAAATCCCGAATTCTGGAATAAACTTAAATCGTTAAATTGGTGAGCCGAGTAATATTTTCGAGTAGGATGCGTTTGAACGAGCAGTGAAACACATTCATGTACCTTG
>NW_003805329.1:0-9620 GCF_000255335.2 Galendromus occidentalis | reverse complement strand
CACAATGTCACGGCTGCGAGCTCGTGTCGCGATATGGAGCTCGCCGATGTCTCCCGTGTCGTCATCACCCCTTGGTGGTTTAGTGTCGCCTAAGCTTAGTGCTGATGGCCCGGGCTGGTCATCGCCTAAGTCACTATAGCCGTGGGAGCTAGTGGAATCTTCCTGTGCTCGTTGTCTGACTCGAGTTGCCATTTGCACTTCTCGAGGATGCACCGTTGTTTCACTAAGAACACAAACGAGTCACTCACAAAGAAGGGCTCACAAAACTTAAGTTCAATCACAAGTGTCCGCAGATTCGATCGTGCGCAATAACGAATGTTGGATATAACCCACTGGTGGTCAGTCGGTGGACACTAGATCTGAAAGTAAGCTGTGAGCCTGGAAGATCACGGCGGAATAAAGATACAGGGATTCGTTGTGAATCAGTAGCTCCTCCCTTGTGCGAGTCTTTATTACCAGTATATATACCCTAGTGGAGAGTATCACTACTGAAGGACGGAAGTCTTTCAGGGTCGTTTATGAACACTGATCTGAAGGCGGGAGTCCTTCAGATCAGGGCCGTCCGGTTACAGAAGATTACCAAGGCTATCCGTAATCATACTGAGAATGTTACAGCTATTCTACAGAAGACTGTAGGTCATCTGTATTTCAACAGCCTTGCCATTTGCGAGCCTCTCCGCGGCAGCTCTTACTTCTTGTGCCGACGTTTTCGGGATTTGAGTCGCGTCGATCCGGTATTCGATTTTTTCTAGGGGTTCCCCCTTCGGGAATATATTCCTGTATTGCTCTGTCCATCTTTTCCCTGGGGATCTTAAGCCTTCTCTTGCTGAGCTTCTCGCGTATCATCTTGTACGGCATTCCCCATACGTCCTTCTTGACCGAATCACATAGCTCCTCCCACTTCTGCCGCTTGCTTTTGAGAATTTCGCTATGATAGCTATCTCGAGCGGCCTTGTAGGCTATCCTGAGAATTTCGACTCTGTCCGGGTTCTGTTGCGCTCTTTTCCGCGAGCGGACGTAAAGTCGTCTTGCGCGATGACATCGCTTCCTGGCTTCGCCTATGTCTTTCGTCCACCAGTACACCATTTTCCTTCCTCTGATCCGGTTTGAGATATGAGGGTTCGAAGCGTTGCAGGCATCGACGAGTAGATCTGATACAAATTTCGCGTCCGTGGTCGTACTTTCCTCCCAGGCCGCCCGGCATACAGCGTCGAGTTTCGATGTGAATCCCGGTCGGCTCATGTCTTTCGCTCGCCATCTTCTCTGGGGGAGCTCGTGTACTTCTGATGTAAGCTTCTGTGTGGTGAAGCTTATCTCTATCGCATTGTGGTCACTAATCATTTCCGTTAATTCTTTAACGCTCCAGTGCTCAACGAGATCCGGTCTGTTCGTCAGGCTGATGTCTATGAAGGACTGGAGCGCTCCTCTCGAGAAAGTGGGAGTTTTCCCATCATTCAGTATGAACAGGTTATTCATTGCTAATTCTTCGAGCTCATGTCCTCTCCGGGAGGTTCTGCGGCTTCCCCAAGCGCTTGAGACCGCATTGAAGTCCCCGGCGATTATCCATGTTTGCCCGTTCCGATCTTTCAGTAGGTCTTGTATGATCCCGAGGTAATCGACAAATTCTTCATCGCTCCTATTAGGCGAAAAATAGCAGCTTGCGATATTTGGACCGCCTTCGAGTTCTATGTGCGTGAGTCCCTGTCTTGAGCCTGAGTTCCGGATTCTGAGTTGCGCTCCCGCTCCGGTAATCCATATGGCCGAGTCCCCCCGATCCGTCCGCTATCCATCCGTCATCTCTTTTGCTATGGCCCTCGGATATTCTCTTGTTCACTTCACTGAGTATACAGATGTCTATCCGATTCTCTAAAACAAGATTTTCCAGAACGGCGGGAGCCGCCCGGGTCCTATTGAGGGTTTACTTGAATTATCTTGATCATCTTTCTACTTGTTGTTTTGGCTTCTCTTACTGTGGACGAGCTTCCATCCTCCATCTGTCTCTTTGGTGGGCATTATTTCGCTTTCGCCCTTCCCGAGTGCTACGTTACGTTGCGTAGGGGCTTGTCCGCTCGTCTTGGACTGCGTCAAGTCGCCGTCTCCGTTTCGCTGGGGTTCGTTTTCTTCGGTGCGCATCGGCTCTTCCTCCGGGGTTCGCTCTGGTGATATTTCTTCGGTTCGCGCGGATCTTTTGATGTCTCTCTGCTTCAGTTGATCCTTGAGCATCTCCTTGTACGCGGGGCATTTCGAGGAGTACTTCGAGTGCCCTGGTGCCTCGCAGTTTCCGCAAATTACATGTGTTTCTCCGCAGTCCTTGGAGAGGTGTCCTTCCTTTCCACATTTGTAGCAAGTCTTGGGCTTGGTTTCCTTTTCTTTGCACTCGTGTGCCCGATGGCCGATGCCTTGGCATTTGTAGCATATCGCTACTGTCAGCCATTCGCGGATTCTGCAGGTTTCCCACCCGATTTTGATGCGTCCTAGCTTCAGGAGTCTCTCTGCGTTCGATTTGGCCACCCTAACCAGAGCTGATCGTTCATTTCTATCGTTCGTCCTTATTTTCTCCACCTTCAGGAAAGCGTCCGTTTTGAGGCCGGTTTTCCGTATGGCCTCTTCGATCTCCTCTCCGCTTGTGACTAGATCCAAGTTATGGATAGCGAGGGTTGCAGTCACGGTGGCTGGCCCTCTTGTTTGAGTCTTCATTTTCATTTGTTCTTCGATGTATTGAGCTAGCCTCGCTTGTCCTCCTGGCTTCCTTTCCCTCACATGGAGCTTCATTCCCTGTTCTGTTTGTCTAACTCCTTGGATGTCGACACCGAGGCTTTTTTCGTCCACCTCGTTTTTGAGTTTAGTCAAGACTTCCGCGAACGATTTGCTCTGAATTCCAATGATGACTGATCCTCGTGTTTTCTTCGAGGTGGTCTTTTCCTTCTTCTCTCGTTCGCTCTTACATTCTGAGCCTTCTGAGGCTCTGGGTCTCTTCTTCTTAACTGAGATCTCTGCAGGGGTGCTGATTTTGTTTCTGCACCAGCATATTTCCAGTAGTTTCCGGGCCAGTACTGCATCCCATGTGTTTGGGATCTGAATCAGAATCTTCTCATCATCCTTTCGTTGTGTTTGACCTGTCTTCACCGGCGATATCGCTCGTCGACGCCTTTCCTCGAATCTTTCCTATGATTAGGGTTTTCGTCTCGCTTTCGATGTGGTTTCTGTTTTCTCTCGTCAGCTTCGAAAGGGTGCTAGTCTCGGTTTTCGCAACTTCTCCGTCATCTATGGATTGTGCTTCCCTTACTGCTGGGAAGAATCTCATCAGCTGGTCTATGACGTTCGCCGTTCTCTGTTCCTTATCTTCGGGATCCACTATCAGAATCTTCAAGCATCTATCTGACATGATTCCAGTTTTTGTGGTGCTCACTCTAGAGAACGTGCCTTTCGGCCATTCCTCTTCAGCTACTTCGGCCATGTCTTCCAGGCTGCTCAGACTGTTGAACTTTCGCCTGATTTCGTCTATCTGTGCTTCTTCCTCTTCTGTTCTCGGTTTGAAGGTTCTCTGGGTCTGGGTGCCTCTGTCGCTTGTGCAGCTCGCTGCGACCCGTTGCTGTGATCCGTTGTTCTTCACTATGGAGGTGAAAGCTTCCTCTATGGCTACGAGGATTTCTCTCTCGAGTCTCTCGGTAGATCGTATCATGCTATCCGTGAAGTTTTTCACCTTCCTATCCGTGTTCGGTCTTTCTTCTCTCTTGATACCATTAACCTTGGCTCTGACGTAGATCTCAATTCTGTCTTTAATGAGTTCCCCCAGTTCATCCAGGGTGCCTATTTTGCGAGCTTTTCTTTCTCGTTCGTCATTCACGGGACTCAGAAGAGTTTTCCTCTTCTTCGATTTCTCGCTGTTCGATCTTTGTTCCGTGCGGGTCTCGCTGCCGCTGAGAAGGAGTTTCGGAGCCGCGAGCACCGCTCCCTGCCTCGGAGTTTCCTGGGCTGAGAGCTGCTCCAGAGCTGCTGGCATGACTCTGGGTCTCAGAATCTCCTGGGGGACTTCTGCAGTCTTCTTCCCGTCCTCGAGTTCCATCGGCTCTAGGGCGGCGTCGGTCCTCAGTCCGGTATCCCCGTTTTCCTTTTCCCTTCTCTCTTCGTCGACTGTTCTTCCGTCTCCTGGCTTCTTGATCCGGCCGTCTTCTTTCTGGGCTCTTCCATTCAGGAGCCCCGGTGGGCCGGGGTCTTCCATTTCGATTTTCCGTCGGATCTACCGGCCCTTGAATTTCGCGATTTCTGCTTCGCGATTTGAATTTCGCGCCGCCCGCGATTTTCGAACGATCTGTCAGGTGCGAGACAGACTGGCAATGAATCGAGGTTCCCGCTCGGAGAGTTTTCTTGTTCTTCGGTGCGTGCGTGCTATCCCGAGATGTTCCTACGCCCGCTTGATGCCTTTCCGAAGTGAGACACTCACTGGTTTGTTTGGAGGTTTGCCCAGTCGCCTTAACGGCCTAGGTCGTGAGGTGAAGATCTCCCGCGGCTAGGGAGGGCAGAGGAGTGATAGTTTATCTTCCACCGCTTCCCCGCTGTCCTAAGAGATGACCTCTCCGTATGAGCACTTTTTCCGAAAACAGTCGCTTCTAAAACCACGAAAATCAGCTTCTTCCTCGGACCCCTTGTGAAGAGCGTCCGTATCTGACGAGCGTGACTGACTGGCGACCCCCAGACGACTGTCTCCTCCACTGACTGAAGAGATATTCGTATCTCGTTGATACCTCGGCTAGAATGATCACACGGAATGCTAGAGTCAGTCTTGGGCTCCCCCTCAGCTGGCTGAGGTTTATTGTCCGTATATATAGCGAGTCACAGGAAAGGGTTGAACACAGAAGAGCATCCGAATATGGGTCATGCTGAAAACACTGTGAACGGGTTAAGTGGTGACCGGTCAGTGACCGTTACAGACTTAGGTCTTCAGTATCTAGAGCGGAAGGTGAAACGGACAATATTCATCATTCTCCCCCATGGGCCGTGTAGCCTTTCGCAGGGGTTCGCTCTGACTCCATTCTCTTTTGGAATAAATCTCTGTTTCGCATGCGATGAGAATTTCGAGTTATTTCCGACGAGTCAGCCAGACTCGAGTCAGAGACTCGAGCGCTTGAGATAAGGAACATTTGAGGCACAGTAGAGACGCTCTGATGGCTACTACTTCCTGATATCTGGAGACGATTTGCACCTCGATGTCACTAGCTCAGAATCTGAGCTTACCATATTTTTGTCAAGCTTGTCATGAGATAAGCGCTGTCGAGCGCTTGAGATGAGGAACATTTGAGGCACAGTAGAGACGCTCTGATAGCTACTACTTCCTGATATCTGGAGACGATTTGCACCTCGATGTCACTAGCTCAGAATCTGAGCTTACCATATTTTTGTCAAGCTTGTCATGAGATATGTCAGTCGTTCGGCAACAACTTCGAGATCGAAAATTCGCGATAATTTCTGTCGCTTCTTACTCTCTAATTTGCCCTCTCGGGGCTTGGCTATTAAAGAGGGGTCCTCGCATCGTTGCAACACTTGGTCGCTACTCCCGGAAGGACTACACTTCGCATTCCCTTCAGTAGCATGTCGAACGACCATACAACCTGTGTTGGCCCAGTGAGACATCAAATCATCTCGCAAGTGTCTTCTGACTTCAGCCAGCCGATGCAGTCATCGCACGTCCCAACCGCCCCCGAGGCATCAGAGAAAGTTCCGTCGGAAGAAACGAAAAATGTGGGCGGTTGGTCCCGGATGATACAGGAAGTCATCTGTTCCCGGTTGTGGAGGATCGTGAAGTATTCTCTGATGGTCGTTTTCGCACTCGTGGTCCTCGGCCTTCTTTTTCGAGGTGACTTCTCTGATATACACTGACCTGACGTATATGCAAGCACCTTGAGCGAAGGCGAGACGACTGTAGCCTTAAATGATATAACTCTTTCATTAGGCGGCAGTTTCCCGTACCCCGTGGGGCAACGGACGGGCCACTCCTTCTTTTCGATCTACAACTGTTCGTCTGTCAGCTTCAACTACTACTGTTAAACCAGTGTCGACAACTGCTACAACCCTTAAGCCATCTTCAACCACTAATTCGATTTCTCCGACAAGTGTGGTTATTACGACATCGACCGCTCCGTCGAGTACAACTAAGTCGACGCCGGTCGAGCCGGTTTCTCCCTTATCTCAATCATCTTCTACTACCGTTTCCACTCTGCTTTCTTCCGCGGCTGGCATTTCTCCGTTTCCGAGTACTGTTCAGCCGATTCCCACCACAGCCAGTAGCGTACCGAGGGGGGGGCCATGGGAGCCATGCCCCCCCCAAGATTTTCTGGTCCTAGCATGAGGATCGGTGATCAACTTCATTCTGATGTGGGGATTAATCGAAGGAACATTGTGAGCTCTCAAAAGAGAGCTTGCGATATTTCTCTGAGAGTCGAAACAGGGGACTATGTACGTGTGAACAAGTCTGCATGTTGGCCGTCGCCTCGATTGCCAGAGATCAGCCGTGCACTCCTCCTTTGTTTACAAGTAGACGATTCCCAAGTGTGGGCAAAACACAATCTAGAGGTCGATTCCTGACCGGGAAATCCTTCGTTGCTCGAGAAAGAATCTACAGAGTGTGATGCTCATCAGCTCGTTCCTTATGATTGTGGGACGGCTCATCTTTTCCGTGAGATTTGTAATCACGGAGAAATCATGAAGAGGCAGCAAGCTGTGTTGACTTCTTTCTATCGGAAATCTCCGGCCACACTCCCTCTAGCAGAAGCTCGCAAAGAAGTTTCTTCCCCCGGAATCAAGGAAGCTGAATTCGAAGTCGGAAGGACTTCGTCATCCGGGGAGCCAGACTTCCAGAAGGAGCCGAAAAGAATCAAGGTATCCTTGCAGCCCACGGACATTGGTAGATTCGCGAACTTGGTTGGATCTCTAGACGACGAGGAGAAGTACAATGCTCTGACGAAGACCTGGAGCCCCGACGATACCTTTAAATTCCCGAAAATTGCTCATGGAAACCGAACAAGATCGTTTCAGCATAGCTACCTGCGAACTTGGAAGTGGCTGGCTTATAGCGAGTTAGATGGTGGCGGAGCATTTTGCAAAGCTTGCGTGCTCTTCGCAAAGAACATCTCCGTACACGGGGGTTGTCGGGCGTTCGGGGTGTTTGTGTCATCTCCCCTGACAAAGTACAAGAAAGCTATCGAGATGAGAAAGGAGCACGAGACTGTTCAGTACCATATTAATTCAATGGTCTATGCCGAAAATTTTGTGGCGTGGTATGAAAACAGGACGCAGAAAGACATTACAAACTTGATCGATGAGGGCAGGAAACGACGAGCTTTAGAGAACAGACAGAAGCTCCGTTCCATAATAAAATCCATCATGCTTTGCGGGCGACAGGGCCTGGCCCTAAGAGGACATAGGGAGGACGGGGATGTTCTGGAAGAGCCCGCTCACAATGATGGCAATTTCAGAGCTCTCTTGCGGTTTCGAGTCGAAGCCGGCGACGAAGTTTTGAGAGATCACCTTTCGAGTAGTGGTTCGAATTCCGTCTATATCAGTCCGCGGATACAAAATGAAATCATCGACTCCATCGGGAGGATATTCAGAAACAAAAGGGTACAGCCGAATAACGTGGCGATCCCGGCTACGATCTGTTTTGGAAAACTGACTAGATAGGGTGATAGCTCTCGGTTAGTAGAAGACTTTTTCACGAGTCTCCCAGAAATCGACGCGGCCAGTTTCGAGAAAAAGGTCAAAGTTCAAAAATCTTAAAATGCGATTTTCTCGGAAACGGTAAGAGCTAGAGGGTCGTGCTTGGTCTCGTTGGAAAGCTGGCGAAAAATGCCACAATTCTAGCCCGGTCCCATTTTCCTCAGTTCTTTTCATCATCATTTTTTTCCGAATTTTAATTTTCTTCAAGCTCCCAGACACCGAAGACCTTTGTGAACATGGATGACACTATGTCACAAATAAACCCCGTAAACCCATGTACACGCACACCAAGTTTCATCAAAATCGGAATAGTCCAAATAGGTTCATTCGCGAACACTTCATTCCCTACCACTGATTTCTATGGTTTTTCGGTAAAGGCCCATTGCCGCTCCCAATCGCTATTCCTTGGTCTGACTCTGACCCAGGATCTCGCGGGACACATTTTAATCTTCCCGCGCATCGAGCAGACGCTGCGCGCCCTCCTTGGTACTACACTTCGATCGAATTGACCGGCGGGGATTTTCATTTTTGATTACGATGATACTTAGGAGCATGACATAGATCCCGAATCAGTCTTCGTCACTATCTTCGTTAAGAACAGGAAGGGTAGCTCCATCCCGGAACAGCGACTCAAGAATCTCCGCAGGTCTGACGATTCGGGAGAGAGACGTTCTCCCTGTCGGATTCGGATTCTCAGCTCGCGCGCGAGAGGACTAGATCCAGACTGAGACATCAGAGTTCGTCAGACAGCTCTTCGGAGCAAGAGATTCTTTGGCTCTGATATTTGATGGAACGTATATTCGTCGCGGTAAAAGCGCAAACAACTCGTACCAGAGAAAATCGTACCCAGTGCAGAAGAAAGCGCCACTTTGTAGACCTTTTACCATCTGTACAACCACTGGATACGTCATCGACATGCTGGGACCCTACAACGCGAATGTCAACGATGCCAAAATCATGGTGGACGCGATGCGAGACCCGACTGGTCTAGGCGGTTTCTTGAGAGCGGGTGACATGTGTTTCGTGGATCGAGGCTTCCGGGATGTGAAGACTCAGCTAGAGGAACAGGGTCTCACTGTCTACATGCCGGCCTTAAAAGGTCATCGCAAACAATTGCCCACGGATGAGGCCAACGCTTCTCGATTCGTGACGAAAATTCGATGGGCGGTAGAAGCTGTACACGGTATAATCAAACAAAGATACAGACTCCTGGATCATCGAGTTGACAATGATCTGCTTCCGAAGATTGGAGTTCTAACAAGGATCGCTTGTTATTTGAACAACCGTTTCGGGAAGCGCCTCCAATCCGATCAGGGTATGTTCGATGAGGTTCTGGGACGCATGCAGCAGATGCTACAAGTCCCGAATTCATTGGGTCAAGAAGCTGAAGTAAATGGATGGAACAGAGTGAGGCGGCCATGGTCAACCATTACCTCTGACTCGATTTCTGACTTCCCGATACTGACAGAGAAGGATCTCAAGATCCTATTCACTGGAACCTACCAGCTCTCCCAATCTGTGTCTTATCTGGCTGAACTGCTGAACGAGGACAACACGATCAACCTGAAGTTTCACCGGGACCAAACCAACATCCTCAAAGTAGAGGTCCGGTCGAGACATGTTGGGAGCAAGAGCTACAGGTGTTACATCGATTACGAGCCCGAAACGCTAGGTTATGCGGGAATCAAACGACATTACTGCGAGTGCGCTAATGGCGCTCGGACAGTCGGTTGCTGCTCCCATGTAGCGTCCGTCGTGTACTATCTATCTTATGCGCGATATCTCTCCCGAATCGTCAGACCTGCGGAGATTCTTGAGTCGCTGTTCCGGGATGGAGCTACCGTTCCTGTTATCAACGAAGATAGTGACGAAGACTGATTTGGGATCTATGTCATGCTCCTAAGTAT
>NW_003805328.1:0-12786 GCF_000255335.2 Galendromus occidentalis | reverse complement strand
AGGACAAGCTGTGGGAAACAATCCGGAAGCTTTTCCCGGAGCGTTCCGAGAGAGGAGACTGCACATATGGGAGGGATGGGGACTGGGGAAGGGATGTGCAGGTCGTCCCCGAGTTGACACTCGAGGAGATTGTTCGGGCAGCTGACGGACTGGCGGAGGGTAAAGCGCCGGGGCCGGACGGAGTCCCCGCCGAGGTGGTTCGACTCCTGGCCAAAAGATGGCCAAAGCTTGTCAGGGATATGTTTGGGAGACTTATGAGGGAGGGAGAATTTCCGCAGCCTTGGAAGCTCGCGAAGTTGGTTTTACTGCCAAAGGGGGGTGGAGGGTTCAGGCCGATTTGCCTGCTCAACACCATGGGGAAACTGTTCGAAAAAGTCATAGTGGAGAGGGTTCATGGGGAAATCGAGAGACTGGGGGCATTGTCGGGGAAACAGTACGGGTTCAGGAAGGGTTTTTCAACGGTGGATGCGGTCAAGTGGGTTCTGGAGAAAGCTCAGGGGGAGCGGGGGAAGAGTTTGAAGAGCAGGGGCTTCGTCGTGTTGGTTCTTCTCGACGTTAAGAATGCCTTCAACTCTTTGGAATGGGGAAAAATATTGCAGGCTCTGGGGGATAGGGGTTTTTCGGGTACCTCCTGAGGCTCATTTCGTCATACCTGGGGAATCGGGGAATCATAACGGAGGGAGGGGTGTATCGGGTCTCGGCGGGGTTCCACAGGGTTCCATACTGGGCCCTACATTGTGGAATCTCGCGTACGACGGGGTTTTGAGGCTCGACATGCCGGGGGGTGCGGAGTTGCTCGCTTACGCGGATGACCTCGCGCTCATGGTCACGGCTCGAGCCGAGGGGGAATTGGAGAGGGTGGCGAACATCGCCCTGGGGGAAATCCGAAGCTTGGATGGAGCGGGTCAACCTCGAGTTGGCTCCGCATAAGACCGAGGCGGTGTACCTGACGGGGAGGAAGCGGGTGAGGGGGATCAGGCTCGAGCCGTGGGGGGGGTGGAAATCAAAATGGTTGGGAAGGCCAAGTACTTGGGTGTCATGCTGGACAGGGGGCTGACGGGCGGCGAACACCTGAAGTACGTGCTCAAGAGGGCGAGGGAAACGGCGCGCAGACTTGGCATGCTCATGCCTCGGGTGGCCGGGGCACAGGGGGGCCGGCGCCGACTGCTGGCGACGGTCGCGGAGTCTGCCGCTATGTATGCGGCGCCCGCCTGGGCGCCATGGGCGCTTGCCACCATGAAGGGGAGGATGGCCTTGCGAATGGCTCAGAGATCGTTAGCGCTCCGGGTGAGCCGTGCGTATTGCACGGTCTCCACGGATGCTGCTCTCGTGCTCGCAAGGATGGTCCCTTGGGACCTACTGGCCGGGGAAAGGACCAAATGCTGGGGGGAAAATGGCGAAAGCCGGGAGACCGCGAGGGAGGAAACTCTAAGGGTCTGGCAGGAAGAGTGGGATAAGGGACGGGATGGGAATTCGAAAGGGAAGTGGACGAGGGATCTAATCAGGGATATCAGAGGGTGGGTCGAATGTAAGTTTGGGGAATTAAATTACGGGACAACGCAGGTCCTAACGGGGCACGGCCAGTTCCAGACATTCATGGTGAAGATCGGACGTGCGGAGTTTGACACATGTGTCCTCTGCGATTCGGGGGAGTCCGACGGGGTTGAGCACACCGTGCTGCGCTGTGCCGCCCTCCGGGAAGTCAGGGGCGATGGGGTTATGGGTTTCGATGGACCGGGACTGAGGGAAATGGTCCAGTTCGGTCTGAGGGGCGCGGAAGAATGGGGGAGGGTCTCGGGATTCTTGGATCGGGTTATGACGGGGAAGACAGCGATGGAAGATGCGAGGAGGGCGAGTATACGTCGGCGGGCCGTGCGGGGGGATGCCGCGGGACCGACGGACTCTCATGGACAATAGGGCTGGGTAGGGCGTACCCTATTTACGCAACAGTACACGTTCACCATCAACCACGGTACACGACAACGACACACGGTCATCACACACAACGCGATACACTCATTCACTCGGTTGCGAGCAGGGAGACACTAGAGTAGGGGGAGAAACCGGCGGCTGGCAACCGTCGTGACATAGACACGTACAATCTAAAACGTTACACCATCTACCACGTTACACAACAACAACACACGGTCATCACTTACAACGCCACACGACAACGCACAAATTTGCTGGTAGAGGGGGATCAGAGTAGGGGGTAAGAGCAGCTCCCGCTCTCATGTGTTCGAAGTATTGCTAACCCAGTTCCGTCCATGAGAGCGGCGCCCCCGCCCGAAAGCGGGGGTTGGGGAACCACCAGGTTTTTAGTGGGTTTGCGACTCCCACAGTACCGTGAGGCGCTGTGCACGGTCTGCAACACGCATTTTTATTCCTGGCCCCGCAAAAAAAAAAAAAGGTTAGGTTAGGTTAGGTTAGGTTAGGTTAGGTTAGATAGGCATTGGAATTTCTGGTGACACTGTTGGCTTTGTTGTTGGTTCGGGGTCGGCGTACGTTCCCTGCGGGGCGAGACAGGAAAATGGACTTCCAGCGGGCCTGATGGGCGAACGGGTGGGGGGATCGGGTTGAAACTTGGAGGGTGGATGAATGCCGCATTATGGCATGCCCACCCGAGTTTTGGGCGAAATCGGGCGAATCCTTCCTGGTTTTTGGGTTCGTCAAGGTGGCCTAACTCTGGAATCCCGAGAGACCAAACGAGAGCTGAAAGAAATTCCCAGGTTAGTAACACTATTTTAGCGTCGATTCAAGCTCGGGCTGAATGTCCCGCGGGACGTGCATTTTACCGACAACTTCCGGCGTATCGCTTGAGAATAAACGTCCGGGACCAATTTCATTTCAGCTGAATGTTCGTACCGAGGAAGAACCGAAATCCTGTGTACGGGAAGGATGGCGCTATCGAAACTCCGGGCTGAAGCTGTCAATGAGAAAATTCACTTCCTTCCACTAATGTGAGGGTTGCTGCGAGCCGTCAAGTATTTGTGAAGAATTGGTGCCGGAGCGGTGCTAATGCCTTGGATTGCTGCTTCTCTCTTTGCGTTTCGGGGTTGTTGGATATCCCTGCGGGGCGAGGACAGGAATTCCGACGTATACCCTGAGGGGGTCGCTTCGCGCCCCCCTCAATCCACACGCCCAAATGGAGACGGTGCCACCGGATGCTCATGGACCTCCTCGGTACATTAATTGAACATGAGGTTTTCAAACTTTTAACTTTATCGTGCGACTGCAACACGGGCCCGTTACCTTTGCAAGCACGTTGGAATTATCGTCTCTAACTTGTCGAATGAGCAATGGATATTTTTCAAGAAAAATTCAGAGATGGCAGCAGAGCCACTTCCGTGTAGGGCACATGGGACGAGTCCGATGTCTTGATTCGTAAGGCTGAACCATCGCCTCCGATTACTTCTGAGTTTTTGAAGAGCTGGATGCGGAATTGCGTTGCTATTTTTTTGGGCCGTTAGGCGCGCTCGGGGAATTTGAAATCGCCCGCTCCCAGGAGCAGCCATATTCAAGGGCGAATAGGGCGCATAGGGTGCCGTTCTCGCCTCCGGGCATTGTTCTGTGCCGTTCCGTAGGAAGCATATAAGGACACAAACCGGGTGTCGATCGGCGTAGAACAGTGAGTGTTTCTCAAACTTTTTTTTCTCGGGCCCTCCGTGTGCTTCACGACTTCCCTGGAACGAAGAATGGAATCCACGATTCTCGAGCAAAGACATTTAGACGTGAAGAGGGAGAGCATCCGAATTCTGAGACGGCAGATGGAAGCCGAAATCATCTCGCAAAAATGCAGGCTTGCTGAACAAATTGGCTCGCAAAACCCCAGGAGCGGGTAGCGGAGCCCGAAAGAACGGACCGTGAAACCCCAAGAGCTCCGCAGGGAATCCGTCGCGGAGCCCGTGGAAAACGGACGCGGAGCCCTCTGGCTCCACGGAGCCCAGTCTGAACAACAACGGTGTCGAAAAAACGGAGCCGGAGAGCGCAGAAAATGAACAAGTTCAATTGCATATTTTCGTCACACCTAGAATTTCGTTTGGTGGCGTACTAGCCCAACCTCTTTGAAGACGTTTCACGTCAAAAGAACCCGCGACCTTCAAATCTGGACGTCTTGCCTCCGAACTTCCGCTGAACTTCGATCACTCACATTTGAACAACAAATTCGAAATTCGACTTCAAGTTGGACCGTTGGGCCCTTGCAGCATTTGTGTCATGCATTGTCACCGGTATCTGGGCTGATGAATCTGTTTCGCAGGCTCAGATGAAGGTGGAGGGGAAACACTAGAGACACATGAGAACAGCTTTCAACCCACGGAAATCATTATTGCCCAAATCGTACAAGTGGCCCGCTACCCAAGAACAAGAAGCGATGAGTCCAAGTGTGAAAATTTACTTTTATTCAAACTTCCGATATATTACACAAACGAACATTACTCTCACTGTCACACACTCATCGTCTCACTGTCAAAGAGCGGGGCATCGACTTCGAAGAAGTCAAACCGCCTGTTCAGAGCATCGAAATCTATCTGCCGCGCATCGGGAAAAAAATGTTTTGGCAGATGATTTGACGTCACAACGATGCCTGAGAGGAAATTCTTCGGTATCACTATGTTAGTATACCGCACTCCTAATTTCTTTTCCCGAGAAACTCCATCGAATAATGTTTTCATATTATGAACACTCAAAACAGAAAAGTCTACGTCATCGAACCAGAGGTAGCTCTCTGTAAAATCAAGGAGCTCTAGATTTCGAAGGTCCGTTATTCTATTTACACGCTTGCCCAGGAGAGTCTCGAAGAACACCGTTTTCCCGGACCCAGGGATGCCGTGCACCCAGAGGGGGCGGCCTCCGTTCGCCTCGCACGCCTTTGTGAATGCGTCGAGCAGGCCCAGAGCCAAAACCGTCGGGAAGTCGTCCATGGTGTATTCAACCGACAGACAGGTAGCGGCACTTTTCTTGAGCGCGGCCTGCCTGTCGACACACTTCTGCCTGTAATGAGCTTCGAGCGGCTTTCTGTATGGAACGAATACCTGGCAATAGACGTTGAAATCTCTTTCGCGGATGTAGGCCATCGCTTCTTCGTAGCTTGAGCACTCATCCCGGACCTTCTCTAGAAGCGCTCTCTTCGTGTGTAGCTGCGAAGACCCCTTCCTTCCAGCGACGTCCGTCGAGGGGGTCTGAGCTTGAGAACAACCGGAGACCGATGAGCGGTGGCTGCTGGACGAGGATGATGATGCCGTCGCTTCGGAGCTCGACGGAAGCAGCATCTCGAGATCGCCCTCGCTCCGGTACACTCTGACTCCGGGAGCCAGAGGTGGGTCGTACTCCTTCGCGGAGACCGGCGACTCTCCCGCCAGCTCGCGAACGGCGTTCACCCACGTCAGTTCCTTCTTCCTAATGTAAATTCGGTACCGGATGACATCACGGCACACTTCGACATGGGCTTCTTTGCCCAACAGACTCTTGCAGAAACTCCGCGGTCTCTGCGCCTTCGTGCTCCTTACGTAGACGTGGAAGTGGCGATACGGCACCTCCGAATCGCTTTCTTCCAGTGCGTACTCGTATCCCCGCACAGACCGTGTCTCGACGAGGGCGCGGTGGAGAGCCGCCTGCCATAGGCGAGCATCTTGGCGGTAGGGTACGGTCACCGCAAAGTGATACCGCCGCTCTTCTGCTCCACAAGGACTCTTGAACGTATCGGACACGCGCTGAAAAACAAGTAAGAAGGGATTCTTAATCATTGGCGAAAAAACCATAATAAACACTGAGGAAATTCAAATATTGAAGCATATATGCTAAGACGAATATGCTCGTGAACACTCGAATGAGCCCTGTACACCGTGACTACGAATAAACCTAACACCAACCTTTTGCGTCGACACGTCTTCTTCCATCGGGGTGGAAGCGATCCTGATGTCGGGTGTTTCCAATTCGCTCGAGAGATCCATGTCGTCGTCGGTGTTGTCGATGCTAATTCTGCTTTGGCCAGGAAGACCACTCGCCGATGACACTTCAGCGTTTTTCTTTAATTGTGATGATTCCATATTGCTACCGGGCTGACCTGAAGCAGAGAGCAGAACATTATAATAAAATTCTATTATCTATCATAGATGGAATATGGGTGAAATACATCATAGATGAAATCATAGGAGAAACCTATATAAAGCAGTATGGAACAGTAACTCACCGATGCCTATGAAGCTTTTCTTTGAATATCTTGAGCAGGAATGAGCACAAACGGTGTGACCACCTCTCACCGAGCGAGGACTTTGAATGACGCTATACTGCTCTGCTTTGTCGGTCCTCCTATGTGGAGAGCCAATCAGAGCGCTCGGTTCCAGTCATGCGCTTTTTTTAGCCCCGCTAAAACCCTTAAAATGATACCGTGATTCCAAAAAAAGCCATCAAAACGGTCACTTGATATTCAACGTGCCTGGCAGAACTATTTATAAAGGTCACGATAAATTTAACATGCCTGGACAAACCATCATGAGGGTTACGTGATGTTGAACATGCTTGGCAAAACTTTTATGAGGCTTCCGTGAAATTCAACATGCCAGGCGAAACCATCATAAGGGTCACGATGTATGAACAGTAACTCACCGATGCCATGTAACTTTTCTTTGATTATCTCCAGCACAAATGAACAACAAACGGTACGACCGTCTCTCACCGAGCAAGGACTTGAAATGACGCTATTCTGCTCTGCTTTGTCGGTCCTCCCATGTGGAGAGCCAATCGGAGCGCTCGGTTCGAGTCATGCGCATACTTAAGCCCCGCTAAAACCCTCAATATAATCCCGTAATTTGAAAAAACCATCATAACGGTCACTTGATATTGAACATGCCTGGCAAAACTCATTATAAAGGTCTCGATATAATGGGAATTCCCCGCAGAGTCATCATAAGGGCTACGTGACATTCAACGTTCTTGGCAAAACTCTTCATAGGGGTCTCGATATAATGGAAATTCGTCGCAGAATCATCATAAGGACCACTATGTATTGAACATGCCTGGCAAAACTCTCCATAAGGGTCTCGATATAATGGAAATTCGTCGCAGAATCATCATAAGGACCACTATGTATTGAACATGCCTGGCAAAACTCTCCATAAGGGTCTCGATATAATGGAAATTCGTCGCAGAATCATCATAAGGACCACTATGTATTGAACATGCCTGGCAAAACTCTTCATAAGGGTCTCGATATAATGGAAATTCGTCGCAGAATCATCATAAGGACCACTATGTATTGAACATGCCTGGCAAAACTCTTCATAGGGGTCTCGATATAATGGAAATTCGTCGCAGAATCATCATAAGGACCACTATGTATTGAACATGCCTGGCAAAACTCTTCATAGGGGTCTCGATACAATGAAAATGCGTCGCAGAATCATCATAAGGACAATCGAACCGTTTCGTCGTGTAAGGCATGCAGGGCAAGAGCTGAATGAGAGCTCAGAGATGTTGAGCATGCGCAAGAAAACGATGCTTAATCTCGAGGAATGTTGCCACCGGGGGCGCTGCGATCAGGAAATGAACGAATACGATTGGTGGACCCGCGATCGCCAGAGGGCGCTCCTGTAGCCGGCCTCCATCATTCGGAGTTGTGTGCTCGTGCAGAGCGGTTCGTATCGCATCCATTCGTCGGCAAAAGTTTCCGTTGTGGGCAACTTTCGAGAGGTAAGTTCCTAGCCAAGATTTCACCTTGACCTAGATATATTCCTTCCTTGTCGAAATGCACTGCTCACCGAATATTGAAAGATACCCCTAAGCCCACCCACTTGCCACATTCTGCGTTAGAAATTCAGTCAGAGGGCCGTTTCGGAAACTAAGTGCTTATTAAGCACCACGTTCAGGATGTTCTACCCTAGTCTCGCTCGATGTTTCGCATACGCCCAATTATATCTCCCA
Source organism: Galendromus occidentalis (assembly GCF_000255335.2). Taxonomy (NCBI): domain Eukaryota; kingdom Metazoa; phylum Arthropoda; class Arachnida; order Mesostigmata; family Phytoseiidae; genus Galendromus; species Galendromus occidentalis. Next base: position 4,866 of record NW_003805328.1, on the reverse strand, counting down.
GCAACGCCATCCTTACATTCCATGCTAACGTACGTTTCTATAAACAGGTAGAAGACGGGAAGATGGGACTCCCCGTTTACGGCCGCGTGTGGTCCGTCACCATTCCAAGCGACTCCCAAGAGATAGATTCCGAGAGGCTGAAAGACCTCAAACGCCGACTCTCCAGGCCGCGTTCGGAAGTACACAACTTCATCGTTGTGTTTGAAGCGTCCCGACCCAGACGCCTACAGTCAGCTGTTTGCAAAACTCTGCAGGCTCATTACCATGCTCTAGCATGGACCAAAGAGCCCGTGGTCGGGATTGAATACTTCGCCAAAGAGCTCGGCGAAATCATCGATGCGAAAAATATCCGCAACCTCCCCAAATGGACGGCGTACATGGAAGCGCTGCGTGGTGGAAACGACAGCGAAAGAGACGCCCAGCTGCCGACGAAACGACTTCCGGATGGTCCAGTACGGCGCGCACTGACTGAGAGGGAGCAATCCGAAGAATCCTCGGATGCTTCCGCTTCGAGCACTATGCGGAGCTCCGTTGTGCTATGTACACCGACGTGTAGCCAGATGTCATCAGGTGCAAATGGAATCGATTGCAGGCGGTGCTCCGCCCTCGAGCACCAAGACTCTCGAATGCGCAGCCTGCTGTCAGAGGCACTCCTTGAGTCCCGATCGCCAGCCGAAGTGTTATGCTATATCGAGACCCGCGATATCGTTCTGGCGGCTGAAAAGTTCGTGACATGGATGCCCTACATCGAAAGCCTTTTCCGTCGTGGTCCCGGTACTATCCGAGAAATAGTTCAGAGTTCTCAAGGTTTTAGGAGTGCCCCGCCCGCTATCAGCCCTGAAAGCGCAATCCTCGTGAGCGACACAGACCCCCCACGCCCTTCCGGGGAGCCTGGCATCCAGAGCAGAGTTTCCGAGACCTGCTCCCGGGCCGACATGGCCATTTCTGGAGGACTCGATTCAGGCCAATATGAGCTCAGCGAAGATGTCATCTGTGACTACTCAGATCTTGCCGGTCCCGACGGCTCATTCGTCCATGCTCAAGTCGAGAAATTCGAGCCCGTCGCCAGAGACCCAAAGATACATGAACCACCCCTGATGGAGCTTCCCGGATCAGTGTCCGTGGAATGCTCCACCGACAGTTGTGTTCGTCTCCTCGAGGAAGACACTGCCGGGAAGAACTCGAGGACCCTGGGATTTTCTCCAAATTTCGAGCAATTTCTCCACGGTCTCCGTAGCAAGCCCACCTCCACGCCCAAGTCGTCATTCAACAACCAAATCCCGAGCAGCTCCATTGTGGCCAGTCGGAAGTTCAAGAGGTTCCAATCAGCCACAAGCGGATCAACATTCAGTCAGCAGTTGAAAGCCAACGAGAAACGAGCGTCGTCTGCCGATTCAGCGTTGGCCATACCGGAGAGGAATGCAGGAATTCTGAGCTCCCAAAGCTGTCCAGAGGAACACTTCCATGTCCCAAGCGCCGAATCTCTCGAAGCCGCGTTCGCAGCTGGTTCTCCATTCAACCACTCATCGTCATGATCACCAGCGCGGATCAAGAAAAAAAAAGTTCAAGATCATGCGCTCGAGCGGAAAGATCCAAATGTGTTTCCATGGCCCATGAGAATCGAAGATGAATCGTAGCCCATATATAATTTTTTTTACTCTAAGTGAATCAATAAACATAAGTTTTCATTTCTCAAGCAAGATTTTGTCTTCAATTGAATGATTCTGGGTTAATTGAACAATTCTGGAGGAGTTGGAGGATTCCGGAAGAATTTAATGATTCTGGGTGGATTGAACAACCCTAGGTGAATTGAACATTTCTAGGTGAATTTAAAAATTCTAGGTGAAGTGAACAATTCTAGGTGAATTAAACAATTCTAGGTGAATTGAACAATTCTAGGTGAATTAAACGATTCTAGGAGAATTGAAGCATTCTAGGTGAAGTAAACAATTCTGGATGAAAGGATTGACCGCGCACTCTTCTCCGCGCATCCTTCTCCGCGCACCTTTCTCCGCGCGCACCCTATTCCTCGCACAGTGCTCTCCGCGCAACCTTCTCAGCGCGCGCCTCTTTCCAACTACTCTCTTCCATTCCCTTCTCCGCTCCCTCTCTCCCTTTTTCACTCTCCCTCTTTTGCCCTCTCCCCGGATATCGGTCTATTTAAGAGGCACACCGAGTGATGGGGAGGATGTCCTCTACCGTTCTATAACTCTATTTTGAAAATCTATTTTTCGAGTTTTCCTTTTTCAAGTATCTCGAGTTCTGGTGCTCCGATCGGATTTCTTTTTGCGGCATCGTGATGGGGAGAATGTCCTCTACCGTTCTATAATTTGAGGTTAGGTTAGGTTAGGTTAGGTTAGGTTAGGTTAGGTTAGGTTAGGTTAGGTTAGGTTAGTCTGCTTCGAGACACGGTGGAGAGCGGTCGCATTTTTCCGAGCTCCTGCCCCGGCTGTGTTTTGAACCTTAGTGCGGTGTGTTGGTGAAGGTTGCTCTCTAGGGAGCGGTTCCGGTCTGCAGACGGGCGGAACTATACCTGACCCAAGGGTTTCGGTGATTCGTGGGGTGTAGTGCGTGTGCGTGTGTGTGTAGGACTAGCTGGGGTGAGTTCGCACTTTATTACTTGGGGTATAGCTGGGGTTCTTTCGCGGGCGGATGGATCGTCGGTCATCCGAGGGGGATATCAGGGATATCCCGGGTGTGGGCGCCGAGGATCGTGCAAGGGGTACGGCCCGGCAGAGTGCCTTGGTGCTGGCGGCGCCGAGGGCTTTCGGCTAGGGGGGGCACGGTGGCCCGCACGCCGGAGAAGGGGGTTGGGAAGTCGAACTGATGGATCAAGGGGGTGTAGGTCTAGAACGGGGCGATATCGGGACGGCTGGGGGGTCGTCTCAGGGGGCCGCATCGAGAAAGCGGGGACCCGAGGGCGTGCTTACGCCAGAGAAGGACACCCAGAGAAAGAGGGCGATGGATTCGGGAGGGGACGCAGGGTCAGGGATTAGCGGGTGCGAGGCTCGGCTCATGAACAGAATGGAGTCAATGAGGGTATACATGGGGAGGCTGCGGGAGCTGTGTGGTGCTCAGAACACCAAGGTTCAGCTGAAGGAACTGGGGAGGGTTTTACCCACCCTCTTCAGCGGTCTGGAGGCTGACCTGGGGGAATTTCGGTCGGAGGCGCGGAGCCGAGTCGAGCAAGCGGTTCGAGTGTCGCCTTGCGACAAGTGCCGAGGAGACGGGGCCGAGCGCAGGGAGAGGGAGCGGGAGGTGGAGATTCTAGAGGGGGCCGTAGCCGCAGCGGCGACGTTCGAGGACCGGTTTGGTCTGTTAGACCTCAATTGGCCGGAGGAGTGCCTGAAGCACGTGAAGCGCCAGCCGGAGCAGGGATGGTCAAACGGGGCAATGAAGATGATTATCTTCGGGGACGATAACCGGTTGGAAAGCGCGCCGTGGAGGGAGATCAGGTCGCAATTCCCGAAATTGGGGGAGCTGGTCGGGCTCGCTCCTGGCAGCGTCGCAGTCCTTCGAAGTTTCGAGGACGTCGAAGTTATCGGAGAAACAGGGGAGGACCGCCCTGGGGGGGTTCGGATCCTCGTCGTCGGGGTCATAGGTCGCGAACGGAAGGTGGACGCTGGTGACCTCCGAGTGTTGGAAAAGGGCATTGGGAAATTGCGGGATCTGTCGGAGGGTAAGCGCCCGTGTGTCTTCGTTGACCCGGCATGTCGAAACCAGCGGCTCCTCCGAGCCCTGGAGGTAGCGTGCAGATCTTCGGGAGGAGAGCACGGTGGCCCAGTGGAAATCTCCTTGTGCACGAGGGGTGGGATGTTGACACCGGGGGGTGTCGGGGGGGCCGAGCCTCTCCAGAGGGCGACCGTCAAGGTCAAGATCGGGGAGGGAGGGTCGTTCGCGGATGCCCTACGGGGGGTGCGGGAAAGCTGGGACGCGAAAGGGGAGGGACTGAAGATCCGGGGCATCCCGACGAAGGATGGGGAGGGAAACCTCGTGCTGAGGCTGGACGAGGCTCGGGCGGGGGCGGGGAAGGACTTCGTCAAAGTCCTTAAGGAGAAGGCGCGTCTGGACGCAGACGTCAGGGTGGGGCATGGGGAGAGAACGGTGGCCTTATGGAACTTCGACCCGCTGGTCTCGCCGGCGGAAGCAGTCGAGACCATTCGCGGTCTCCTGCAGATGCCGAGTGGGGCCAAGGTCGTTGTGGAGGAGCCGCGTCTCGTCAAGGGGGAAGTGTGGAGGGCCTTGGTAACGCTGCCGCGGGCCTCTGCGGAGGATCTCCTGCGTCACAGGAGCCTCCTGATTGGGAGCAGGCGGTGTCGGCCCGAGACATGGGTAAGTGTTGCGGTGTGCTATCGCTGCCACGTACCCGGGCACCGGGCACGCGAGTGTAAACTCGGGGGAGGGGAGGACAAACTGTGTTACCGGTGCGGGGGCGCGGGACACGTTGCGAAGGACTGCGCGGGAGCGCCGAGATGCTACGTCTGTGGCGTCGAGGGGCACCGTGCTGACAGCAGCGCGTGTCCGGCGAGGGGGAAGCGGGTGAGGGAGCTGGTCGTCGACCGTAAGCGGGGGGCCCGCGAGCGACCGACGAGTGGGTTATTGTGGGGGGGTCAATTAAAAAGTGATGGCCGAACAGCTCGTGATTCAGATTAATCTGAATAGGTGCAGAGATGCACACGCGATGCTGGAGGAGGTCATCCGGGAGAGGGGGGTCGCCCTGGCTCTCGTTTCGGAGCCGAATAAGGCATACGCCCGAGCCAGGGCTGACTGGGTAGTCGACGAGGTGGGGGATACGGCTATTTGGATTGCGGGGTCGGGGAGAAGTGCGGGAGTGTGGTCGGGGCAACGGGTTCACCGTGGGTTGAT
>NW_003805327.1:0-10850 GCF_000255335.2 Galendromus occidentalis | reverse complement strand
AATGGTGCGTGCACATAAATGAAGAGAAACAAGTCCAGTCTCCAGTATGCGGCTACGGCCGGCATCAGCGTTTTACTGACTGCTTTATTGTAAACACAGCATTCGTCTGATTTCTAAAGGTCTCCTCGTGGGACCTTCTGGAAGAGTCGCGGGCGTTGGTAACAATCTCCCGGGGTTAGCCGTTTTCGGATGACCTATTAGTGCTCGCGACTTTAGACATCATAGTATAATTCATAACAACTCTATCAGAGTATAACAAAGGTATAACTTCACATATTGCTTCCCAAGTATGTTGATTAACATGGGCATATAACATTCGAGTATCGATACAGATCAGGTACTGATTCAGATCAGCCTGTAGATATGTTGCAACGCTCTTGTTAGAATCCCATTCTGCGTCTTGACTCTGCATGATCTTACAACCTTGTCCTTGCCCGGTGGGAGTTCAACCACTCTGCCTAACCTCCATCGAGCACGTTCTAATTTCGGTTCATGTATCAAAACGATGTCATCGAGGGCGAGCGGCGAGCTGTCTCGAACGCGTCCCTTTTCATGGGCAGATCTCAACATTAAAAAATATTCATTCCTCCATCTCATCCAGAAATCGTTTAGCAACTTTTCTCGAATACGCCAAAATCTTGTCAGTCTGTCGTCTTTTTCGCCCTTGGACTTTACGGAGCCCTTGGGGAGACTGAGTGAGTTTGCACCGGTGATGAAATGAGCAGGTGTCAGCGCTTCCGGAAGGGAGGGATTGTCTGGTAAGACGGTTAGAGGTCTCGAATTTATAATTGCTTCAATTTCCTTGATCGCTGTCATGAAACCGAATAGAGAGAGCACAGCCCCGTTGAGCGTCTTGCGCATGCAATCTTTAGTCACCCGAACCAATCTTTCAAACTGTCCTCCCCACCACGCTGCTCGGGGAACATTAAAGGACCACTGGAAGCCTCGAACGCTCATGAACTCCTGGACCTGAGCTGACCGAAGGTTTTCCCAGAGGCATCTCAAACCCCTCGCCGAGCGCACGAAATTGGAACCATTGTCTGAGATTATTCTGGCCGGCAAACCGCGCGTGGCAACGAATCGTTTCAGAGCCTGCAGGAATGCCTCGGCTGAATAGTCTTCAACGACCTCAAAGTGGACACCTCGAGTAACAGAACATGTGAAAAGACAGATCCACACTTTCCCACTGCGGATTTCGAAGGGGCCAAGGTAATCGATCCCAACGTTCCTGAACACCCCACCCGATTCTGTTCGGGGGGCCGGTAGTGGAGCCTGCGGAGCCCCGGACGGTTTGGCCGTATACCTTTTGCATCTCACGCAACGACCGATTACTTTTTTGACCTGGCGCCTAGCTTGGAGAATCCAAAATTCCTGTCGGAGATTCGCCAGAACCATGTCAGTACGAAGGTGAGAAAGTTGGTTTTCGTGGAGATCTCGTATCACCAGCGTCGTGAACCAGTCTTCCGACAGCACGATTGGGTGTTTCAACGCCTCATCTCCCTCGAAGTTCTCCAATCTTCCCCCCAGACGTAACAAGTCGGCAGAATCGAAATACGCACCAAGGCTAGTGAGCGCCTGACTCTCCGCGACACTCCGACTCAAGGCTACCTCCCGGAAGCAACGCTGTTGCGCCTCCCGTGTAAGGTGTTGCTTCGCCAATTTGAGCTCGAGTGCCGTTATCGGCCGGCGCGTTATGGAGTCTGACGGAACACCTTTGCCGAACAATTTGACTTTCTGAGAAGCCAATTCTTTGGACTTCCTTGTCCTGGCATTTTTTTGATACCAGCGGAGCTGGAAGATCGCTATAGCTCGAAAAATCGTCGCCGTTACCCTGATCGCTCTTCTTAGCGTGGAGTATCTTTCGATTGGAATGACCGAATTCTTTTCCTTGACCTCGACCTGAGTTGCCGTTGCAACAAACACTTCTACCTCTGTGGAATGGACTTCGGGATAGATTTCTGATTTTAGAAAAGCGGGTCCGTTGAGCCAGGACGGTTCCTTGAGTAGTTTCTCCATTGACATGCCGCGTGACGGATAGTCTGCCGGATTCTCGACTCCGGGGACATGCCGCCATTCCAACGGTTTTGTCAACTTGGAAATCTCAATTAGCCTGTTCCGAACGAACACCTCATACTTCAATGGACAGTCTCTTCTGATCCAATAGTAGACATTCATAGAGTCCGTCCAGTAGAACGTCTCACAACTTAGATTCAGGAACTTTTTTATGGATGCTGCCAGCCGCGCCGCACACATAGCCGCCACAAGCTCCTTCTTTGGAATCGTTAGAGAGCTTAGAGATTTGAGAGGCGTCATTCGAGCCTTCGAAGCTACGAGCACGACAGCGCGCTCATCCGAGTTTGGATTCCACGACTTGAGATAGACTACGGCGGCGTACGCCGAATCGCTCGCGTCGGCGAATGTGTGCAGCTCCAGTTTCACAGCTCTGAATCCCTTCGTGAAACACCTTGGAATTTGGAACCTACTGATGAATGGAAGCTGATCACACCACTTTTTCCAACCGTCGAGAATTTCGCCTTGAAAGGCTTTATCGAGACCCAGTTTTTGGAGATGAACCTTCTGAATCAACAATTTTATCTGCATCACGAAAGGTGAAAGGAAGCCTGTCGGATCATACAACCTTGCGGCCGCACCCAGCAGTGTTCGCTTCGTTGGTTTGGCGGCGGCGACGAACTCGATCAAGTTTGCGGGATCGAATGTCAGAGCGTCGGTTTCGTTGTTCCAAACAACACCGAGCACTTTTTCTGGCATCTGCGACCCGAGAATGACCTGTGAGTTGTCATCGCAGCTTTCCTCCGAAAAACGCCATTTTCGCATTACCATGGCAGCCTTACCAAGAATGTAGGAGATATCGGACTGGATTTCCCTCGCTTCTTCAATGGAGTCAGCCCCCGTTACGAGGTCGTCCATGTAGAGGTCCTCCATCAATGCCTTGGATGCTCCCGGGTGGGAGTTTTGGAAATTGTTTGCATGCATTCGGATAACTGAGATGACGTTGAACTGAGCGTCCTTGACGCCAAAACAGTTTCGATTCATGCGGTACACTTTGAGATTCGAAGCGTCTCCGTTTCTGGACCACAGGAAACACTGGAAATTTCTCATCTCCGGTTTTACGCCGATCGTGAGGTACGCCTTCGTGATATCACCGACGAACGCGATCTCACGGACTCTAAACTTGGACAACATTTCGACAGAAGTTGGAAGCAAATTTGGAACCTCGAGAATGACATCGTTGAGGGAGAGTTGACCTTTCATCTTTGACGACGCATTGAATACCGGTCGGACCTTGTAGGATACCTTGGATTCATTGACCACCGGGAAGTGTGGCATGAAATACCTAGGTTTTTCCCCCAGGGGCACCGGCTCGGCGTAACCAGAATCGAAAAACACATTCATCTGTTTGATGTACTCTTCTCGGAGACTCGGCTTTTGATCCAATGATTTCAGCAGCTTGTGAGCTTGTTGCTTCGCTGCTGGGAAGTTATCTGTGAGATACTCAAGTTTTCTTGAGTCCAGGTTGAGAATCGTGCTGTACATTCCGTCCTTAAATTCAACGGTTTTTAGAAAGTCTTGAATGAAAGTCTCCGAGATTTTTCCATCAACAGTGTGCTCCTCCGGTAGGATTCCGATGTGCTCGAGTTCCCAAAACTTTTCAATGTTTACGGGGAAAGCTGCCCCTGAATCGGAGGCAGGCTTGTTTTCGCTCACTGGAACTTGTCCGAAGATTGTGTCGAGATAGGACACGCTCTCCGTGAGCTTTTTGAAGCCACCTTTGATAATTTGAACCATATCGCTGAAGCTGAATAGAATTCCGAGCTTCCTCGGACCCTTTGGATGATCGGATGGATTTTGGAGGCGAGCGCGAATCTCCCCGGACAGCGGCTTCGGTTCTAAATTTGATATTTCCGGTACAACCAGCGCAGTGAACTGCAGCGCTCGATTGTCGCTCGTCAGAACTCCGAACCGAACGATTCTGCATTCGCTCGACTGTGAGACTTGCTCTCCGAATCTGTGCAACAGAAATTTGTCTGAACCGACTACCTCTAGGTTGAGGAGCTCTGCGTACTCTTCTGTAATGAAAGTTGTATTCGCACCGCTGTCCAACAAGAATCGCACTCGCTGAGAACCGTCCGGACCAAGGAGCATTAGGTGGCCGACTGCTGCCAACGTTTCAGCCTGGTTGCTCTGAGCGACAACTGCTGACCTCACGTTGGGACACAACGAACCATGATGGTCTCCCTTGCATTTAATGCACTGTATTTGTGAGGAACATTTATCTTCTAAATGCCCGCTTCTGAGACACTTCGAGCAGAAGCCGGCTCTCGCGAGCTTTTTGTTCTTCAGTTCGATTGATAACTCAGCTTTGCACTTCGCGGGACATGAGGCTCCTTGCAATATGGACATGCAAACTTGGACTTTGAGGAGGGCGGATTGGCAGGGGTTTCCTTTGGTTTGCTTACTTTCGACTCTGGGGCTGACTCGTCTCTTGATCGAAAGCCTGACTCCGACCTACTCCTCCACGCCACCTTTCCGAATATTGCACCGTATTGATCTCCTGTTTCGGTTCTTTCTAAGTAAAATTTCGCAACGAATCTAATCGCGTCTGGAAAAGCTCTGCGAGCTCGACAGTTTCAAGGTCTGTCTCTCTGAGGACATCTTCAACCTCATCGGCTGTTTTCTGCGGTTCGATTTTCTCTATGAAACGATGCGCAAGTCGGTCTGGCAACTTTCGGAGCAGGATCGGATAAAGAAACACAGCAAAGTGGATTGATTTCAATTGCATGGTTTTGAGAGATAGTATGAACCCATTAACTTTATCAAGGTGCGCCCTCAACTGTTTGTTGTCTGCGAACTTGTTAAGTTTTGGCAATTCGAGTAGTTGCGTGAAGATTTCTATTGCGATGGTCTCAACGTTTCCGTATCGGACGAAAAGATAATTCAGAGTTCTAATGTAATTAGCTCCCGTCGATGGAGTACCCTGATACTTGCTGCCGCCTCGCCCTCTAAGAGATTCTTGAGATACGTGAACTTCTGACTGTTTGTCATATGATCCCTATCATGAATATTCACCTTGAACTCATCCCACCAGGCGTAGAATTGAGTGATATCTCCGTCGAACTTCTTTATCTTGAGAACTGGTAGATGATGTGACTGCTGTTCTTGGACGACGGCGAGGCGAGACAGCACGCCTTCTAGCTGACTATCTTCCGGTATCGTCGTCTGATTTGCTCGGCCAAACGTCTGGTTGAGCATCGTGGTCATTTCTGCGAGTAGCTTCTCCGATGGATTCTGTTGATTTTCGGTCTTGGCTGCCTCGAAAACTTCGTCGATAATGGCCTGTCCTTCATCAATCTTTCGCCCGTATTGGTTCATTGTAGTGTACTCTCTTTCGTACTCCTCATCGCCGATGTCTTCGATGGCGCTCATCCACTTGTTGTCCATGGAGCTGAGTTGACCTTTCAGACGGCTGAGAGTAGCATTTTCGGTTCGTATGACGCGATGCAAGGTTTCGGTGGTCATCGTATCTCTCTTTCCATAGATGTCTTTGATGACTTTCACCTGAGTGAGGATTGCTCGCCGGATCGGCTCCCGGATGGCTGCCACTTGAATCTGCGCCTCTGTGAGCATGGTTCTGAGAAGGTGTCACTTCGGAACTCCGCTGAATTTTTGATGGTAACAGTTGTTCTGATGGCCTCCCGAGCGCGGCGATGTTAGGCTTAGCACGACGTCGCTAGTTTCTGGTAGACTGTTCTCTTTCTTTGCGATGACCACGTCACCTTCGTAGGTTCAGATTTGTGGTTTTCACAGCCACGTTGGGCGCCAATTGTTGTCAATGGTGCGTGCACATTAAATGAAGAGAAAACAAGTCCAGTCTCCAGTATGCGGCTACGGCCGGCATCAGCGTTTTTACTGACTGCTTTATTGTAAACACAGCATTCGTCTGATTTCTAAAGGTCTCCTCGTGGGACCTTCTGGAAGAGTCGCGGGCGTTGGTAACAGAGCATATTCTCTATCAGGCAGCTAAAGTCATGCGGCTGAGACTTTACGATGGATTACGCGCGTCTTATGAGTTCAGCAATGATTTGAAAAAAAAACACAAGAGAAATGCTGGAGAATGAGCATTTTCTAGAACATTGCGTTCTAAATAATTTTGCGTTCCTCAAATCCATTCCTTTAGTCCAATACTGGATGATGAAAACGAAAGATCGGTTTGCTATGATAAGGCAATTAGGAGAACCAACAATGTCCCTGACCCTGAGTGCCAATGAGATGAATTGGCCTTATTTGCTTGCCACTTTGCTGGGGGAAATTCGTTTCTGAGTATGATTTACTGACTCAACACTCCGCATCTTTCCGAGCCAATCTTGTCAGCGAAGATTCAGTACTTTTGGAGGATGCTGTCAGTGATCATGCAAATCCTTCAGTCCAAATCACACAGTCCGTTTGGTATTTGACCATTTTAACAACAACAAGAACATAACATTATTTATTGCGGTACAGTCATGGTTGACAGCAATCATGACCCCTTGGTATGCAATACAGAGATAAAAGGTGAAATGGAGCGATGGGGACTAGGTTGGACTAGATGATGGTGCGACCTGGCAGTTTAACAAATGAGCTTTGAGCAAGCGTTTGAATCAGGGGTAGCTGCTGGCGGCACGCGTCTCGGTCGGTAGCGAATTCCACACGACGGGGATAAGGAAGCGGGGAGAGGACTTGGTGAGTCTGGTTCGAACACCAGTCAGCGCGAAATCGAGTGGGTGGTGTCGTCGAGCGGAGGTCACTACTCTGAGAGGTAGGCAGAGGAAACTAGGGAGACGATTGCGAACACCGAGAAAAGCGATGCAAGAAATACGATAGGTAAAAAGCTGTGACAGGGAGAGAAGGCCGAATTTTTTGTAATAGCGCCTAACGCAAGCGCGGAGGGGGAGCCCGAGAACGGCTCTGAGCGCATTGTTCTGAGCAGATTGTAGGGTTGAAAGAGTACTCACAGGGGCCGAGCCCCAAGAGCAAATGCCGCAGGCTGGAGATCAGGAGTCTGGATACAAGGAGGAGGAGGTACCGAGCGAAACCAAGCCGTCGGAGGCGGTGAATACAGAAGGTGATTGAGGTGAGTTTTTTACGCAGGCTTTGAACATGAATCTTCCAGGAGAGATTAGCACTGAGTGTGATACCCAGGCACCTGGCCGAGTCCACGGGAACGAGCGCGGTACCGTCCCATAGAATGGGAGAAGCGAGGGGGGGAGATAGGCGGTAACTGGGGGAGAAGAGCACGAGTTTGGTTTTGTCGGCATTAACAGGAAGGCGTAGGAAGTTGAGAAGGACTGAGTTGAAAGTTAGATGATCATTGAGGGTGGAGATATCGTTGGCAGAGTGCGGCGATTGGAGTGAGTGGAGAACAGAGGTTTCGTCAGCAAAAGCTACCGCACGAAGAGCCGGTGAGCGAGAGTTGGCGAGACACAGCACCGTGCTGACATACCATAGAAAGAGAGCGGGGCCACCGATAGAGCCTTGTGGCACACCGTGAGATACAGGATGGGGGGCAGAGGACTGCCCTTTTGCTGAGCGAGTGAGTGAGCGACCAGTGAGGCAGGAAGTGAACCAGGCGACGGAGCAGGGGCTAAGGCCGAGCTTGGAGAGAAAAAGGAGTAGGAGGTCGTGGTCGAGGCAGTCAGATGCTTTCGACAGATCGAGGGTCGGAGCCAGCTTTCCGAGCAGCAGATGATGTCATAAGAGCTCGAGAATCTGCGGCGAAGATGTCGAATATATGACCGCTTCTGATCGAGCGGGTGTTGATGTGGAGGATGCGAAGAGCAGAGTCGGAGAGTCAGGAGGATTGATCGGTGGCGGGCGCCTCAATGATGGTGGTCGGGTTCTCGGAGGAGGCGGGGAACGTGGGAGAGGAGCCAAAGGGCTGCGAGGAAGAGGAGACGGCGGTCTCCGAAATCCGTTCTGGGACGACCGTTCGCCCACCGAATCGATCAATGAGGAGCCCGGCTGGCCAGGCGTCGGGGTTAAGGAATGTTGAGAACGAGTCAGGCTTTATTATGCGGATCGAGTTTCAACACAGAGGCCCTCGAGTGCATACTCTCTCGTGGATGCAAAGTGATCCGAGTCAATACCCGAGAATATGCACAAGACTATCGCACTGACAGAAAAATTGAGCTCGGTTAATATTCGTCAAGATATCAAGAATCAAAAATATGCATCCTCACAAATTCATAATGATACCTTCACATGTTTCAAAAACAGTGCTCACAGACAGATCTAAATCCGTCAAATGTCAGTTTAATGTACCGTTCATATCATCATATCATCATATCCTCTTCTCTTGAATCTTTATCCTCACGTCGTAACGTTACCGACCTCTGCCTATTTTATCGATACTTCCATGGAGAATGCTCAGATGAAATCTCTCCCCTCGTTCCCCCTATTTCGGTCCCCGCCCGTGTAACCAGAAAGAGTACCAAGCAGCATCCCTACTCTGTCCAACTTTCCTCCAATCGTACTGCTCAATTCGCCTCCACTTCTTTCCCCCGTACGTCCCGTCTATGGAATGCCCTCCCCCCTCATGTCTTCCCTCCAACGTACGATCCGAAACTCTTCAAATCCAACACTATCCACTCTCTCCCTTCAGGTAAAGAGCCATAGGTTTTTTTGGTAGGTATTATGTACATGAACCCCACACTCCGGTTGAATTTTCCACTCTTCTGGGTAGTGCGTCAGTGCATTTTTTCCTATGGCTCTTTCACCTTCTTCTTTGGATGGCGAATACTTCGAAGTCCAACATGGATTTACAATTCATCCTGGACGAGTATAGTTGCGCTTCTCATGTAGTTGACTATATCAACGAGAGCAACCGAGGAATGTCCGATCTGCATCGCAAAATGACAGATTTGCAGAACGAATATCCCGATGAGCATCTGATGAAAGTCTCGAACTCGATGGATTAACTCTATCGGCACAAAACAAGCGATTTTCGAAAACTGGTGGAGTCGCGATTGACAGGAATTGTAGTCCAAAATCTTTTGCCCAGCCAAAACTGATTGAATCTCAATGCGCAGACATACATATGTTTCGCGAGAGTCCTCATCAATGATGAATGGATCAAGCTCGCGGCAGTATATATTTCCTGTGGGAGCTCTTTCACAGATATCGCTGCACTTTTTCATTATCATCAAAACCTGTTGGCACGGAATGGCATATCAAATCGAGATCCCATGATTCTTGGTGGTGATTTTAATTATGATATAAAGTCCGAAGCCAAAAGAGAATCTTTCTCAACATTTCTTGAATCCGAATACGGTTTCCGACTGAAAACTTTTCCGGCAATCTCTACAACAAGAGGACACTTATGCTCAGATTTGATCATCACCCGAAATTGTCCTAGTTTGGAGTGTTTCACCCACATAAGCTACTTCAGTAATCACAAACCGATCTTCTACGGTTTTCATAAAACATAATCACGGCTATAACTTACCATTGAGCCAAATTGAAAAGCATAAAAAGGATTCCCAACTACGCGAAATTTTTTTAATCGGCATTATTAATCTATCGATGGATAAAAAGAAGAGAAATCAAAGAAGAGTCGGTTTTTAGTGAGTGCGAGTCTCACGCTACCCGGAGTGATTTCTGGGTGTGCATAAGGCATCTTCCAGCTCTATGAAAGCCAGAAAGAGAAAGAAATGAGCCATGATTGTAGATACTAACTTGAAACCATCATAAAATGCCTACCTCGTCGTGAAAATTGTTCTCGAATCTATTTTGTTCAAGCGTAATCCTACGCTGTTCTCTCAAATGAGTCTTGGCCCATTTGGACTCCGTGCTCTTTTCAAGGTAGCACGACGGGGCATATTCGTATTCGTGAATACGAGTACGAATGAATCCTATTTTCTCACGAATATGGATATGAATACGATCATGTTCGTATTCATGGGATATTTGTGAAAGCGCCAATATCTACATCTATATATATAAAAACGTCTGTTTGTCTGTTTGTCTGTTTGTCTGTTTGTCTGTTTGTCTGTTTGTCTGTTTGTCTGTTTGTCTGTTTGTCTGTTTGTCTGTTTGTCTGTTTGTCTGTTTGTCTGTTTGTCTGTTTGTCTGTTTGTCTGTTTGTCTGTTTGTCTGTTTGTCTGTTTGTCTGTTTGTCTGTTTGTCTGTTTGTCTGTTTGTCTGACGACGTGCATGGGACGTGCATGTGAGCGGTCGCGTCGAGCGACGGTGGGAGGGAAAATTGAGTTTTTTCCGGTGAAATTGTGTGTGTTTGCTCTCAAAAAGAAGACGAAACAAGAAAGGGCGCCAAATTACGAACATCGAGTGGATATTTTCGAGTCTAGGCCGAAACATTATTTCGACAATGAATATCGAAGCTCGCGTCACGTGTGCGGAAGAGGCGGCAAGACTCGCTAAATCCGCAGAATGCTGTGTCATCGGCGAGCTATCTAGGGAGATTGAGAGATCTAGGGAGATTGAGAGATCTAGGGAGATTGAGAGATCTAGGGAGATTGAGAGATCTCGGGAGAGTGAGAGATCTAGGGAGATCTAGGGAGATAGAGAGATCTAGGGGAATAGAGAGATCTAGGGAGATAGAGAGATCTAGGGAGATAGAGACATCGAGGGAGATTGAGAGATCTAGGGAGATTGAGAGATCTAGGGAGATTGAGAGATCTAGGGAGATTGAGAGATCTAGGGAGATAGAGAGATCTAGGGAGATTGAGAGATCTAGGGAGATTGAGAGATCTAGGAAGATTGAGAGATCTAGGGAGATTGAGAGATCTAGGGAGATTGAGAGATCTAGGGAGATTGAGAGATCTAGGGAGATTGAGAGA
>NW_003805326.1:0-6550 GCF_000255335.2 Galendromus occidentalis | reverse complement strand
GGTTAGGTTAGGTTAGGTTAGGTTAGGTTACGTAGTTAGGTTAGGTTAGGTTAGTTAGGTTAGGTTAGGTTAGGTTAGGTTAGGTTAGGTTAGGTTAGGTTAGGTTAGGTTAGGTTAGGTTAGGTTAGGTTAGGTTAGGTTAGGTTAGGTTAGGTTAGGTTAGGTTAGGTTAGGTTAGGTTAGGTTAGGTTAGGTTAGGTTAGGTTAGGTTAGGTTAGGTTAGGTTAGGTTAGGTTAGGTTAGGTTAGGTTAGGTTAGGTTAGGTTAGGTTAGGTTAGGTTAGGTTAGGTAGGTTAGGTTAGGTTAGGTTAGGTTAGGTTAGGTTAGGTTAGGTTAGGTTAGGTTAGGTTAGGTTAGGTTAGGTTAGGTTAGGTTAGGTTAGGTTAGGTTAGGTTAGGTTAGGTTAGGTTAGGTTAGGTTAGGTTAGGTTAGGTTAGGTTACTCCGGTTTCGCTTTCGAAGCCACCGGACGTGCTCAGAAGGTGCTCCTGAGAAAAGGGCGAAAAGTGCGTTTTTTCAGCAGCAGAAGTCAGTGAAGTGCATTCATTTTCGAAGGATCGAGCGGCTACATCGACAGGAGACGCGAAACTCACGGTTTTCCCGGGGTTTGAAGAGTTCCCCTTCGAGTTCCCCTCGGCCTACGGCCAACCCACGTGGTGATAGAATTCCATCCAGCTAACTGAGTTCTGGGTGGAAATTCGGCTCACCGAAGACATCTACGGGTGAGTCGGAACGAGGAGAGTCAATACAGAGCAAAAGATCGAAGTATTTCCTGGAGAAAAGCAGGATTTGCGGGGATTAGAGGAGACCACGCTAACAGCCACGTGGAGACGGCCCCCGCCGGGAGGCCTTTAAGCGGGCGCTCGGAAGGCTCTTCGCCGGGAGGTCCTTAAGTGGGCCCTCGGGATACCCACTCCGTCGCAGGGAGGCCCTTAAGTGGGCGCTCGGGACACCTCACCGCAGGCGGCAGATTCAAACCCAAGCGGAGAAGACCGGACTCCTAGGACGATTCCCGTCAGCCGGGACACTCCCGAACATCAGCTGAGATGGGTCTGAAGAGAACCCCAACGAAGACAAGTGGAACAAGTTCGGAACAGGCGACGACGGGCGAGAAAGAGGCGAAAACAGGGCAGAGCCAAGGTATGGAACAGGACCGGGAGGGCACGCAGGAAGAGGCGGCCACCGCCGAAGTCGAGATGGAAGATGCGGAAACCGATACAGCGACGGAAGAGCCGGAACCTGCAAGTCGCAGAGAGCAGAAGAAGACAATCAAGCTTAAACCAGCTCGACTTAGCGCCACAGTGGGCCCTGCGTTGGGAAAAGTGCTGGCCGTGGCGGAACAAAGGGCAGCGGGAAACCACCCCCAGACAGCTAGCCCAAGCACGCCACAGCAAAGGGACGCCGCCGTCAAGAGAAAGGAGGCCCCTACACCCGACGGAGAACAAGAAAAGAGATGCAAAAAGACCGAAATCGACATAGAGAAGGAAATAACGAATAAGATCGATGGGCTCGTCTACTCGAAGGTTCTGAAAATCAAAGAGCTCGAAGTCCAGAACACAGCGAGAGATGTTAAACAACTCACGAAAGACCTCATACGAAACGTAGACAAACTCAAGAGAGAGCTCATGGGAATAGTCAGAGAGAAACTCGACGAGTATGGGACACCTGGAGACGCTCCCACCAAGGCGATCCCCACGGCGATCCCCATGTGTGAAAAATGCAAGAACCGCAAAAATGAGCAAGCAGCCAGGGAGGAGCAGGCTAGGAAAGCTGAGCAGGACAGGGCCGACGAGATCAAGCTCAAAATTAAGAAGCTCGACTCACTAGAGGAACTAGTCACCCTGGCGGGAGAAAAATGGCCAAGACAAACATACGAACATACGAGGTACTCACAGGCAGGCATAGCAGGAAACCGAAGCCTCAGAGTATTTATACACGAAGGCGGAGATACAGATGCGCAGACAAGGAACACTCTCGAGCAAATCTCGAGACTCTTCCCCGCAGTCAAGAAAATCGATGAGCTAGAGGATGGAGAGGTGGTGGAGACCACATCCTTCCTGGCCTCAAGTCTTCGAAAGTCAGAGATAAACGAAGGAGCTGGTGAAAGAAACACCCTAATCATCGGAAGAGTGGCCAAAGGGGCCCAACTTATCGACATAGCGGACGTTATAAGCCAAATCTCAGACAAAGTCAAATGTTCTCAAGAAGAAACAAAGGAGAGGGTGCTCATTAGGATCCCCGGGGGCACCAGTCTGGAGTCATACAGGAAATTCATCGAAGCCTGCTGGGTTTCAAACGGGATCGCTGTGGGAGCCGACATATCCACGAAGTACCCTAAGCCCAGAGGCGGAGCCGAGCAAACCCAGAGGAACACAAAAGCCGGAAATACGGGAAGACGTACCCAAGAAGGATCACTCCTAGTCAAGGCCGGAGGGGCTAGCTTTGCAGATGTGCTCAAAAATCTCAGGCAGAACATCGACACCCGAGCAGCAGGGGTAGACATCAGGAGCGTTAAAAACACGGAGGAGGGAGTTAAAATCCAACTTAGAGAGAGGAGAAGGGGCGCCCAGACTAAGCTGGCGCAATACATCTCGAGCGAGCTGAAGATGGACGCTGAAGTTAAGCCCCCTCCCCTGTCAACAACAATTAGCATTATAGGAATGGACCTGGTGACCACAGAAGTAGAAGTCGAAGCGGCGATCAAAAAGGCATTAAATTCGAGAGGTGGTGTCGGCATCAAAGTGGGATCTATACGCACGCACCAGACTGGATATCGGACAGTCCTGGTGCAAATGACGAGAGCTGATGCGGACAGGATAACCAAGATGCCCACCGTCAAAATCGGCTGGCAGACATGCAGACTGAAGGAATGGCACCGGGTCCCTCTGTGCTACCGATGCCAGCAGGTTGGTCATGTCGCGGCCAGATGTACGGCACCCGAAATCAGCGCTAGAAGGTGCTATCGATGCGGAAGGGAAGGGCATAAGGGATCGGACTGCGTGGCGGAGGACGCATATTGCATAACGTGCAAGATCAAGGGGCACTCGGGATACTCGGCACAGTGCCCCAAGTACAAGCAGATCCTCGAAAATATGCTCGGAAGGAAATCAACGACGAAGCCGAACGAAGACGAAGAGCAAAGAAAACCAGAAGGAGAATACGACAGGCCTAAAAACCACCAGCCGGCATCAGATGAGACCGGGTGGTTCGGCATCGTTAACGGAAGGAAGATACCCATAAACACACATGATGAATCTTAAAACCGTGCAGATAAACCTAAATCGCTCTCGGTCGGCGGTAGCCGTATTAGAAGATCGAGCGTCCCGGGAAAACATAGACATATGTGTCCTGAGCGAAGTAAATAGGAACATACTACAGAACAGGAAGAAAAGAGACCAAGGATGGATAGGAGACGAATCAGGAGATGCTGCGATATGGATCGCCAATGGCAGACAAATCGCCATCAGGACGAGCTCCTCTGAAAAGGGCATCGCAGGAGTTACTCTCGAGGACAATACGATGATCCTTAGCTGTTACTTCACTCCGAACGCTCGGATAGAGGATTTCATCGAATACCTAGACAGGCTGGAAAGAAAGATCGAAAATCATAGAGGCCCCATCATCGTAGCTGGCGATTTCAACGCCCACTCCCGCCAATGGGGGAGCGAGCGCCCAGATACAAGAGGAATCCAGCTAGAAGACACGTTTGCTAGAACCGGACTGTTCGTTACCGATGAGGGTGGAGAACCCACCTTCTGCGGAGTGCAACACACCTCCTATATAGACGTCACAGCAGCCTCGCGCCCGGAAAAAGTCACACAGTGGCGAATTAACGATGCTGTGGCATCAAGCAGTGACCACATGTACATAGAATACACAATAGAAGCCGCAATCGGAAGAAGTTCACCCCCCGAACGTGCATGGAACTCGAAAAAAGTCGACTTGGAGAAAGCAAAGGAATACCTCATCAGCTGCAAAGATAGCATCGAAAGAGAGGGCACCTGCGCCAAGGACCTCGCCGATATACTCAAGGACGCATGTAAAGCAGCATCACGGAAGACCTCTCACCACTGCAGGCAGAAGAAACCAGCGTACTGGTGGACATCTGAGATCGACATACAACGCAAAAAGAGCATCGCAGCCCGCCGGCGCTACACGAGGTCGCGGAAACGCAGCGGCAGCATCGACCCAGCGACCGCCGAAAGAATTCAAAAAGCATACTCCGAGGAAAAGAAGAAATACCACAAAGCCATCATCAAATCAAAGCAGGAGAGCTGGAGGAGGCTTGTGGAATCGCTCCGAGAAGACATATGGGGACTTCCCTATAAAATCATCCGAGAAAAGATCGGAGAGCGAAAAGTACGCCTCACTGCAGAAGCTACCGAGAGGGCTGTTCAAAAACTCTTCCCCAGCGGAACAGCGCCGGAAAGAGAGCTCACAGGAGAAGTCGTGACAGATATACCTCCCGTCGAGATCAGCGAGGTGCAGAGAGCAGCAGAGAGAATGGCGAACAGAAAAGCCCCTGGACCCGACGGGATCCCTGCCGAGGTTCTCAAGATACTCATGAAAGGGTGGCCGAAGGTATTTGCTAAAATGACGGACCGCATACTGCAAGAAGGACACTTCCCGGAAGAGTGGAAGACGGCGAATCTAGTACTGCTCCCGAAACCCGGGAAGCAGGATGCCTACCGCCCAATCTGCCTGATAGACACGATCGGGAAGGCAGTGGAGAGCATAATCAATAAGAGGCTACAAGACGAACTAGAGAAGAACAACGGACTCGCCGACACGCAATACGGGTTCCGCGCTGGTCGATCAACGATGCAGGTCATACAAAAAGCCACAGAGCTCGCGGAAAGGGAGAAGCAGGTGCCGTGGAAAAGACGACGTCGTATAGCTATGATCCTCCTCGATGTCAGAAATGCTTTCAATTCAGCAGACTGGGGAGTAATCCTCAGCAGCCTGAAGAAGAGAAGCATATCACCCTACATCCGGAGAATCCTTGAATCATACCTACAGAACAGATGGATCACAGATGCGGAGGGGAAACGCCACCAGCTGGAGTGCCACAGGGATCGGTGCTGGGTCCCACACTATGGAACGCGGCCTATGATGACGTACTCAGCCTCCGCCTCCCAGAAGGAGCAACTACAATCGCGTATGCTGACGATCTAGCACTGGTGATAAAAGGAAATACGATAGAAGAGCTAGAAGAGATAGCCCAGGACTCAGTAGACATCATCGCCGATTGGATGCGGCAGAACAAACTCCACCTGGCGCCGGAGAAGACTGAAGGAGTCATGCTCATCAAGAGGCGAACAGACAGGAACCCCGACATCAAAATCATGGGGCACCAAGTCACTATGCAGAAGGCAGCCAAGTATCTCGGAGTGCAGCTCCAAAGGGGACTCACAGGGGTGGCACATGTCAAGGCGGCGGCCGATAAAGCGACAAAAGCAGCCGTTAACATTGCCAAAATCCTCCCCCGAACCTTTGGTGCGTCGGAGGGCCAAAGAAGAGTCCTAGCGGTGGTGGCTGAGTCCATCGCGTTATACGCGGCCCCAATCTGGGCCCCGGCGGCGCTCAAACTACGGAAAAATCGGGATGAGTTGGAAAAAGCGCAGCGAATATCAGCAATTCGAATAACGAGGGCATATAGAACAACGTCTACGCAGGCGCTCTTTGTCCTAGCCAAGACGACGCCATGGCCGCTTCTAGCGGAACAGAGAATCGCTCTGCACCGCCGTTACGACATCGACAACGCAGAGGGAAGTGACGATGATACACCAACGAGAGAAGAAATTGAAGCGGAAACGCTCGAGAAATGGCAGACGGCGTGGGACGCGTCTACAAAAGGCAGATGGACGTACTCCTGCATTCCGAGCATCAAGAAATGGATGGAAAGAAAATTCGGGGACCTCACGTACTATACGACGCAGATGCTGTCAAACCACGGCAACTTCCAGCAATACTTATCCAGAATGAAGAAGGTCTCCTCGCCCATCTGCACGTTGTGTAACTCGGGGGAGGAAGACGACGCCCACCACACTGTCATCACATGCTGCGCCCTACAACAGCCCAGGGAGGACATGGGGGCCGACTCAATACCCGAGCTTCTAGAAAAGATGATGGATTCAGAGGAGCAATGGAATAAAATCACCAGAAAGGTAGGATGTATATTCAGGAAGAAAGAAAGCCTACAACGCCGACAGGAGCGCCAGCGAAACGCGGCGACCCCACCAGCGGGAACAGCGACTCAGTAGATGCCGAGACGGAGAACACTCATCCCTGGAGGGCTGCACACGGACTAGCCATCCAGCCGCGAGAAGACACTGAGAGAAAAAGACCGAAATAGGCAAAGACGGCCTCGACCCGACTGGAAGTAATACCAACGGAACTAAACGTTCTGAGTCCCCGGAGAGTCGACGGCAGAGGAAATCTGAGGTTTTACGGTTGGCCAGCTCAACTGCTGTGATTCCGATATCCAGGCTAGGGCTCGGCGCAACCCGACCCGACCCCTGTCGAATGGCGCAGAGCCATTTCCTCAGAAA
>NW_003805325.1:0-5712 GCF_000255335.2 Galendromus occidentalis | reverse complement strand
AGATATCCCCCAACATGATCAGCTCAATCATATTCATCGTTCTACTCGAACACGCAACAGCTGACTACTTCTCCTATGGAGATTGCTTCGACGACTGCAGACGACAAAACAAGAGCTGCATGATCAGCGAAATCAACCCGACGTATTTCCCATGCGAATGTCTGGATCAATTCTCTCAGTGTGAGGCGCTCGCTTCAGAGACTCAAGTGTGTCTCAGGCCGGGACTGCCTCCAATCGGCGGAGGCAAAATCTGGAATGATTCGCGAAATTCATGAATAGGACTTCTCCAACGACGACAGCCATTCCCTCTCCCGAAACAACTACGAGCACACACACCACTACGACACACGAGCCCAACACTCTATCGAAAGAAAGAGACATCCTTCTCTTTCTGACAATTGCTCTCGGAATTATCTCCTCTCTGAGCATACTTGCTCATCTCTATCCCATTCTAAAGAAACGTCTCAACGCGAGCTCAGACTACGCACGAATGCCTATCTCTCACGATATATATCAAGAAACAACAAATGATATCGATAACGTCTCTTGAACTCAAATTTCTCAGAGATATTATTAAGAAGGGTAGCAGCAAAAAACACAAATTTTTTTTTACGCCGATAAGAATCTATAAATTTGATCACGGTGAGCACATTTCCTAGCGAAAGCCTTTTTTCCTGTCTCGCCTTCCAAACTTAAATCAATATCAAGCAATGCAACCTTGATCCTTCGTGATGCGGGGAAGACTGACAGAACTACCACGCAGGTATCATCGACAGGACTTGAACACAAGGAAAACTTTGGAAAGTCCTCACAGTCGAAATTAACAAATGGGATCGTAAGCACCCCCTTAGGAACGGCCTTTTCGACGGGTAAAACTGGCGGACTTTCTGCCGGCACTCCTCGCGGAGGATGAGTCACATTTACTAGCTGAGAAGATCTCATCAATCTCTCGAACAACTCTGCGATATGAGACGTGACGGGCTCCCTGTTCTCTTGCTGCAGCAGATAGTTGGCGCCTGTTAACGTGAAAATGCCGATAACGGTCATGAATCCCAGAGAGAGGATTGTTACTCGATACCATCTTGGACGCGATTTCAGCGTGTGCAGCAACGTCAGTAAGGTGGAAATCGTTTCTAACCGATTTGTCTCAGCCTCATTGTGGGACACTCCTGGTCGACTGCTTCGATCAAACGGCGCACTCTTTGCTCCATCCGTGGCGTCACCTCGGTGACCATCAGACTGGTTGGGAGTCGGATCGACTTGGACGGGATCCACCTCTGAGATGCGTCCTGTTCCGTCTCATGCACCGACGAGCACGTGGAGCCCATGTCAATCAATTTCTCAGTTTCCGGTTGATGGGAACTGCTTGGGGAATTCCCTCTTGCTCTGATCAGATCCAGCACTTGTTGTTCATGCTCGTTGAGTGGCATCCTTAACCGGATCCTACTGACGGAATGTAACGTGCAAGTCATTGGATATAACAAAAAAATCATTGAAGTGTCACGAAATAACCGCTCTTATTCGCCCTTATGAATGAATCAAGAGCCTAAACAAAATACCTTGGAGGCTGGAGGAATTGCTCAGCTGATAAACTGCTTGATTCAGTCAAACTGATTCACTGCGTGCTTACTCGGGCACAGCGGAACACGAAGTCACTCTCTGTACGGTTTCAATTCACGAGGAAACCTCCGGTTTCCCCTTTCTCTCGAGTTCTAGAACTTTCCGTGCATGTGCTGCACGTCTTCAACTTATCGAACGTTCCGGTCAAGCCAAGGAGCGTACACCTATCAACGATGGAACCTTCTCGAAGGAGTCGAATGGAATGCTCAACCTTCGGCTACAACCATCAAAGGGAATCACCGCACCTCTTCTTAATCAATCTCAACGATCCAGAATTTTCAAAATCTGATGTTTCTTCAAACAGGGGGGATATGCTGGAATATGGAGTTCCCCGAACTCTATTCTTGTTTGTCAGAAACCTCCGACGCATATATCTTGTCCAGATGCTAAATGGACACAATCAGACACCTTTCTAGTTCAGGGACCTAGTTCTAAAACTCAGTAAATTCCGGATGTAAATCTAGGACGTTCACTCTCTCTGCTTACTGGATCCTTGACACAGATATCATCCTATATATTCAACGAATAAATGGATAGAGATACTCTCTGCTCTGTGACCACACAGAAGGCATCCTCGTCATTCTGAAGTCTGAATTCTGTCCTCCTCCTGGTATCCCGACTGATCTAGTGAAGTTTCCACTCACGGAAATTCCTATCATTCTGGAAGAGACTCCCATCTCGGACCTACATCTTCAGGGATGAAATGGAGGTTTCGGGCCCGAAAGCTCACAAGGATCGCCTAACTTTGATAATGTGTGGAAACGCCGAAGGTTTCCTGCTCAAACCCGCACTCATCTACAAATCGAGAAACCCGAGGGCGCTGAAGAACAAAGATAAGAATTCGCTTCCGGTTCATTGGATGCATAATCAAAAGAGTTGGATAACGAAGCAGTTATCGTCGGATTGGTTCCATGAATGCTTCATCCCTCAAGTCAAATCATACCTTGCTGGAAAGCCTTTGGAGTTCAAAGTCCTTCTCCTGATGGACAACGCGGGAGGTCATGCTCAAGACCTGGAGTATGCTGGGGTTAGAGTCGAGTTTCTCCCTCCAAACACCACTTCACTAATTCAACCAATGGATCAAGGCGTTATCCGCGCCTTCAAAGCATTGTATACCCGCAGCGTCCTCCAGCATCTCGTGAGGGGCATGGATGTCGAAGAATGTTTCTCCATGAAAGAATACTGGCGAAGTTTCACCATCGCAGTTTGTTTAGAGATGATCCAGGGAGCTTTGAGCGGAATGAAAGCCGAGACTGTGAAGGCAAGCTGGAAAAAGCTGTGGCCTGATCTTGTGGAAGTTGACTCAACTAATGCTCCACAGACTGTTTGTGAGTCAGTCATTGATGAGAGCGTGCAGCTAGCTCAAAGACTCGGGGGACCTGGATTCTCTAACATGAGTTCTGGCGATCTTGATGAGTTTCTGGAGACGCAGAAGTGTTTCCTATCTGATGAAGACATACTCGAAGTATCTGAACATCTTGGTGTAGATGAAGACAGAGAGGGAGAAGCGGATCGAGTTTCTACTGAACAAGTTGTGGACGAAGGGCTCACGTCGGAGCGTCTTTCACAACTTTTAAGGAGCACAGAAGAGTTGAAGCAGATGATTGACCGCTGGGATCCCGAGATGTCACGCGGTCTCAGAGGGCGAAATGCTCTTGATTCTGCCGTAGAACCTTATCGACTTCTTCCGGCAGAAGTGAAGCGACAGTACAGCCAACTCCCTATCACGATGTTTTTAAGCCAGCACAGCAAAGATCCCACGTCCTCCAGCCGTCCTCACTTGTCGGGAATAATAGAGTTGGACTGATAGAAGGAGCCCTAATTTATATGCAGTCTGTGAAGCCTACTGTCTCAAGAATTGTGCATTGTGACATGGTAGCTTACCACAGAGACTGGTTATTCATGAAGTAAAGCATAACTCTTTTTGAACAATAATCGTCCCCTATTAGCTGAGAGCGTTGAAGCTCCAAGTCGGAATACCACTCCCCAGGATTACCGAATCCTTCTTCGCGGATTCCCACTTATCGCGGAAGCCTCCGGAACCGATTGACCGCGATAAGCGAGGTCTTGCTGTACAGCAATTTCACGAGCTTTGGAGGGGCTCACACTCCTCGATCCGCTCAAACGAATGAAGCCACCTGGGGTGGATGTCGAGGGGACTGGCGTGTCTTCCGCCGACCACACTTCGGGCTCGAAGACATCTTGATCTTCACCTGGGCTGCCTGACGACTCGTCGTTTTCTGAATTCATGTCTTCCTGTTCGGCATTTCGATTCTCGATCAACCAAATGATTCTCTGCGCCAGTTTCCTGTCTTGCCGAGTTGCACTCGAGGACATCAAGCTCGCTACGAACTCGGCCTGGGAGACCTGGGCCTGCCCCCGGAAGTGTGCAATCACGACCGACAACACGTTCGCTGCCATGACCATATTTTTTTTGCAAGCCACAGTTCCAAACAAGGAATTCGCATGATTCAAATTTCGAACCTAAGGGTTTTCCGAATTTTCGAAGATAGGTCCACGTTTCGTTTTGGATTTGCCCGCGAGAAGTTGCCGCGTGGGAGGAAGAGCCTGTGACCCACGGCCTCCGGTCAGCCTCCGCGCCCCTTGATATATCAGTCCCCCACCTTGAGGCGTGGGTGGATCATTCCCCGACATTCTCTTCACCTTCCAAATATTTTTCTTTTCCTCTGTATCCCTTCACTCGGCTTCCGGTGAGAGACCCCTCTGTGTTGCGGTGGGTTCCGTACCGAGATTTTGTAGGCCACTGTCCGAGAGCCGAGAGCTATTTCGGCATTCGCCCAAGAAGGATCGAAACCTTGAAAACCGTCCTTGGAGGAGATGGCTGCAGGGGTCGAAGCCATGCTGCCTGCCGCACGATGAAACGTCAGCGTGAATAGTGCGAATCTGTGCGAAACGTGCGGACCGCTCTACCCACTCGGCTATCCCACCATCGGAAGATCCCCAGCGCGAAATCCATCCGTTTCGAGCTTGTTCTCTACATTGTCCGGACAAAACCTAATTCTCTGCACATGGAAAGCTCAACAGCAATCTAGAAGTTTGAAGGTTCACGTTCCCCTTAGGGGAAAAAAGAAG
The DNA here is from genome assembly GCF_000255335.2 of Galendromus occidentalis. Taxonomy (NCBI): domain Eukaryota; kingdom Metazoa; phylum Arthropoda; class Arachnida; order Mesostigmata; family Phytoseiidae; genus Galendromus; species Galendromus occidentalis. The sequence goes on along the minus strand of NW_003805325.1, from coordinate 999 downwards.
GAGGCTGCGGGTATCGAACTTGGCGGCTATACGCTTGACTCCTCTGCACTAAGCATCGTGCCATTAGAACCCGTACCATGATGGTATTCTGGCTGCTAGTGTATCCACAGCTCCGCTAAAAATCTTTTCCGGGAACCTTTCACGGTTTCTAAAACCGGTTATTGCATCTGGAGACCGTGACGACAATTTGGTGTAAAATTGGTTGCGAACTTCGAAGGTCAGCTCGGGCGCTTCCCTTGTTAGCCGCAGAAACCGGAACTCGGAAGGCGTAGCACGCCAACTCGATGCGTGCTGCTTCGTTGAGCTTGGTGCTGACGATCAGAGCTTTGGCCATGTCTGAAAGGCGCTCAGCCAGGACCTTGGGGTCGAGCAGGGCGCGAGTCTCGGCGAGGTAAGACATGGCATCAGTCAGCGGTCGGGCAAGCAGCGTCTGGTTCTCGGCGAGTTTGACCAAGAATGAGTCTGCCTTCAAGGCGTACGAAGACTTGCTCGTTTTCAAGCGGCCTCGGCGTCGCCGAGTGGCTCGGGAGACAAAAAGTCACAGTGGTAGTGTCATGGACACTACCGTAATGGAGGCGTGAAAACGTCTTCCTAACCTCTTTCAAAGGGTGTATGGAGGTATTCAAGAGAGTATGATCGAACATAAAGAGAAAATTATTCAGGCAGTGCTCTGCAATCCACATCATAGTATGTTGCCGTAAATTAATCGATTCGGACTCAAATGCATCGCTAGGATCCAGGTGTTCTATACCGTCATCAGCTATGGAATCAGCTCCGATGAGGGAATCCTTGAAGACACCACAATCCACCTTGATATTGTAAAGCTTGTAGAGGGGTCGCTCGACCAAATATTGTGGCCATCTCCACACTGATGATTTTTTCAGAAATCCGCTGATGTATGACGATTTATGAATAATTTTTCTCTTCAAGTTGATATTGAATGCGGATTCGTCATCTAAACCACGCGGCAGGAATCGCACCATAGTGTCAACATCCGCG
>NW_003805324.1:0-5059 GCF_000255335.2 Galendromus occidentalis | reverse complement strand
TTCCATGTAGGAGTTCATCCCTGCGTGTCCATCGTTTCCCATGCTCCTGCACATCATGCGAACCACGTCGCCCATCGTCAAGTCCCCGAAAGAAGATGTCTGCCAGGAATACACGAGATGCGATGAGAATTACGAATATTCTGATTGCTCTCCGGGGCGCTACCTACTATATCTTCCGTCTCGACCGGCTGACCAGAATTTAATGAGCGAACTGTTCTCCGATTCCTCAAGTGCTTCTTTAAATCTGACACGATGTCCGAGCGACCGTCGATCAGAGCTCGAGTGAGCGTACAGTTTAGGAACTCGTTTATTCGAGCCGGTGTCAGAGCACAAACGTTACTGGAATGAGGCTACAGACACCGCTTCGAGAAGATCACCAGTAGGAAGATGCATGGCCACGATGAGAACGACAGCGAAGAATTCCATTCCGGACTCCTCCTCCTAGGCCTTACGTTTCAAACAACATAGACTGGTCGGTCGCGGCTCGGAGCTATCAATTTCCCGCGATCGAGTTTTCATGTGTTGTCGTAGGTGAATAGGTCCGATCGAGTGACCTTCGGTAAATTTGGAAAGTCGGTCGATTCGCAGCAATCGGAACGATACTTTTGGCGCCGATGTGCATCGGTCGCCGGCTTCTCCCTGATATTCGAAGTACGGAACACAAATAAACCACGAGGAACGGTTCATCTCGTGGTGGCACCGCCCCGAATCGACCGCGATTTCGAAGTTTCAACAAACTTGATTGGCATTTGTTTAATTATCATTCGATCTTCATCGTTCTCTGGGGGATTCGATCCGAGTCCCCTCGGACTCGGTACATGCAGTCGAGGCCTCCCTAGAGTCGAGGCTTCGTATGGAAGTGAAAAACGGGAACATTGGTCTGGGGCGTTGAATCAGTGAGAATAATGATTAGTTTTTCAAGACCTAGTTTCGTTGTATGCATGGATGTCTTGACAGTCCTTGGTTTTGACGTACAATGCTTCCCACAAGGGAATGCTCATCCGATCCGAGAACAAAGAGTATCCTCGAGAATCTATTCGGAACCAATCTGCCTCTATCCAGTGAACCCCAGCAGCAAAATCCAGAAGGCCTCGTGCACAAGCTGCGATATCGACAACCCCTCTCTGAATAAAACGTTCCGCTCAGCCGGACAGGCGTCGCAATGTCCAGGAGTCGCATGGGGGCTTGGACCCTCAAGCACGCACGGGGCCGATATGGTCAGATGGAACTGAGGTTTCGAACCTTAGCTAGGGGTACTTGCTCTCACAACAGTTCTTACACTGGCAGATTACCCCATTGGAAATTCGCATCTATCCCGGAACTGTACAACTATGCGATACGCAGTTTCGCCAGGGCATCGCTTGAGTTGAATTGAAAAAAAGGTAACCCCACGATTCTGGTGTAATTCGACCGCCATTGGAAAATTACGGCAACGAGAACACAAACAAGCCGTCCCCCCGATGACGCGGAGCATTTCTAAAAACTTCGAAGCAGTGGCGTGCTTCCCCATGGTGCCGCCCGGGGCGGTCAACGAAATTTCCATTTTTCGGACGCGATCAAGCAAAATGCCGCCCCCTTTCCAAACATTTTTCGCGGGTTTCGAAAATTTTCACGAAAATACCCGTTTTCTTGAATGTCGATCTCGAAAATGCCGCCACCCCGGGAGCACGCTGCTGCTTCGAAGAGGGATTGATCTAACCATGTAGGACTTCCCTCTCCTCGGGAGCTTCTCGCCAGTAAGATCGGCAGAGAACTCAGACAGTCGAACCAATGATGATTATGAGTTTCGTTCGATCAGAAGCAACGAAGTTAGAAGGCTCAATGTGTTCCAGGAGCGTGCGGGTACCAGGATCCGGAAGGCGTGGTCGCGAAGTCATTTTTTTTGAGGAGATATCTTTCACGACTCGGTTATCCCACCGCCCCTGACACCGGTCGCCTGTTGCGATCACATCAGCTTCCCTCGAATCTGCAAATTCCTCGCCGCACCAGGATAGCGAAGTAAGATTGAAACTGACGGCCGTACGCCGAGACTCGTATTGTCCGGAGGAAGACCTACATTCTGGTTTATTCCTCCGGATTTCGCCAATCATGAATCCGCTCCGAAAGTTTCAGGCATCTGTTATCGGCAGCTCATCTCTATGATTGAGGGTAGACGTACCGCTCATGTGAGCCTCCATTGGACGAATTCATCTTTTTCGATCTTAGGACAACGGATGCAGTAAATTAGCGACGAGATCACATCTCCCACGGCCGATGATCCGAGAAGCGGCCGTAGAGATGCCAACCGCGGCGGTGCCATCAGTGACTCCGAACGCATAACCCAAGTAGTAGAGGCTGTCCTTGTAGGCGAACGCTTTGATGGCGTTCGTGTATCATGAACGCCACTACTCCGATACAAGCGAAAGCTGGATCGGAAAGTCGGAGGATTCGGCTGAAGATCACGATGCAGGTGGCCGTTGACAGGTGCTGTGGAATGCATATCGAAAATTACATTAGAACGAAGTTTGCGATTTCATATATTCCCAAGTTCTCTCTTACACGGCAAGCGAGCGAGCCTCTTACCTGGGATATGCCGAAGGCTGCCGTGATGTTCGAAAAATGAGTTGGAGATCAGTTGTAGCGTTTCCGCGTGTAGTAGTAGTTGATGTCCAGAGGAGCCCTTATCTCTCGCAAACCCGGCAAAAACGCAGAGTAGTACGTTATCATTCCCAGTAACGCCCGAACTTCAGCAGTGTTCTGAGGCCGGCATACCGACTATTGCTTCGATTTTGGATTTGTCCGGTTTCCTTCCGTCTTTGGTGATCATTTGACCAAGGAATTTAATTTCAGTCTTCGAGACGAACTTTCAAGCCGTATTCTTGGATCCTGCTGAAGAGCCGATGGTGTGACTCGTTGTGCTCCTCCAGACTCTTCCCCGTCACGACAATATCGTCGAGATATGCGGCGGTATCGGGAAGTCCGGATATCGTGGTATCCATGATTTGCTGAAACGTAGCCGGAGCTGTTTTGACTCCGAACGGTAGCCGGTTGTAACGATATAGACCTTTCGGTGTGTTAATGCAGAGCACGTTCCTACAATCATCCACTACCCCGGTCTGAAGATATGCCTCTGCTAGATCAACCGTGCTGAACAGACACCTCCATTGAGTCGATTGTAGATGTCTCCCGCTGTAGATAAAGGATGGTGATGATCTTGAAGCACATCATTCAAACCCGTGCTGTAGTCCGCACACAGTCTAATATCACCCGTTTTCTTCTTGGAAATCACCAGCGGCGCCGCGAATTCCGAATGCGATACAGGCGAAATTATTTCATTCTTGACCAATCGCTCGAGTTCACCTTCTAACTTCTGGAGACTGGCGTACGGCTCTCTCCGTGTTGGATCGTAGCTCCTGATGTATCGCCATTCAGGCGCCTCGCGGCGCAGGCGCTCCCCTCGGGTGAAACGTCACCCACCGAAGCATTGTTGACGTCAGTCACACGGACTGTCAACCCACATCTCTCAGAGAGCGTAGTCATTCAGAAGTGATATTTCTGTACAAATATATCAATGAGTTTCCAAAAAAGACTTGGGAGATAATACATATTCAATAAAGGTTGTGGCAAAGAGTACCTACTGGGAGCTGTCGATGCCTGAACACGAGATGACGTCAGTCAGGTGTCGTCGCGAGGTCTCTCCTTCTGAGGGACTGCGCGGGTGTGCCCACGGCGGCACGCAGCAAGCGACACATAATTTCACGTCGAGGCAAGGCCGAGATAGGGACTACCTGTTTCCTGCCATCTACACGGCTTGCACTCAGGGAATCAATCATCTTGAAAGTTGCCAAGCGACTAGGTCTACGACGTCGACTAAAACAAACTCTGTTCATTGTGTATGCAACACATATGCCCTCCATCAATAGCAATCAGCTTGAATGAGCGAGAAATCGCCCCGAAGTGGCTCCGAATTCGGAAGAGCAATCGAGATCTGTTAGGGAAGGTGCGATATGCTAACAAAAAACCGTCTCCTTCCGATCGTACGGTGTGCTCTGGCGACCCTCATTCTTGAGCCCCATCGAAACTAGAGACGGAAGCAAAAGGTGCCATCGTGACAGGGTTTCTGAGCGGTCGAACCTGCACACGACGGCAGGGCTGTACCACACAGCCTCGGCGACGCAGCTTGCGGTGACATCATACCTAGCGTACCCCGCCGCTCACGAGGCCGCTGGAAGACAGGATGTGTTGTTAATATCACAATTAATTCCTAAATTGTAATATTAACAACTAAGCACCCTGTCCACCGGGCGCTGACGGAGGGATGTCACTGTCAATGCTAGATCTTGTATGCTCTCTATGGGGTGATCGGAGCTCTATATACCCTCGTTCTAGTGACTCATCAGCCGAAGAGGTCTGCGGGTGGTTGGTCGTCCAACTCCCGCTCAGCCAAGATCTCTTCGAGAATTGATGAAAATGAACTGAGAACTGCATCTCCGGAGATCGAATTCTATAAGATCATCTCCGTGATACTGCCGTTTTATTGCACGCAACTTACCATTACTGATCTTCGAGGCAGCCTCGAGGCAGAGACCGCCATTGAGCTCAGTGAGTCGTGGGCCGCGGCAGAGAACGAGACCCCGCGAGACGGACGTAAGCTTGGGACTATCCGCACGAATAGGGGCTGATCACATACATGTATTCCTTTAACTTGAGGAAAACGGATGGTATGGCGTCGAGAAGCGATTTTCTCAATACATATTCACAACGAGCGAAACGGTCGGAATCGGCGCTGCGTGAGCTCTCAGTCGCCAGCGAACCCTAGCGTCGAGCGGGCGAAACTCTGAAGAGGAGGCTCTCGAAGGCTCATGCCAGCGTGAGCTCGCCATGTATAATTCGTCGCATGTATAAATACGATTCGTCTGGAGCACAAATCTTGACACGGCGTCCAGTCGAGATCAAGTCAAGCCGCAAGGATAAGCCGCACCTGGCACTTGCAGCCTCCGCAGGCGATCTCCACGCGAGAATCTTGGTCGCAGTGCCTGAACGTCTGCTCGCATACGACGAGCGAGGGCGAGCCGTTGCC
>NW_003805323.1:0-5088 GCF_000255335.2 Galendromus occidentalis | reverse complement strand
GGCGATCCTGATCACGAATAATTGCCGAACATGTATCTGCTCCGCTTGATTCTCGCACCGATATGCACATGAACGACCCCGTCTATTTGGAATAGGGGTTATCCGATGAGTTTCGAAGTGAGTCATGTGCCCATGAGCTGCCGGAATGAAGTCTCTCTGTTTCCAGGGAGCGACTCAACTCACGCAATCATTCGGGGGCAGCTCCTCCTCTCACTGCCCGATTCGAATTGCATTCGGAGCCTTGGAATCTTGCCCGGGACCGTCCATCATGGGCAGTTCTGATGGAGAATACCCGTCCGTCCTGATGGACCACGGGGTATCCTCCGAAGACTCTCTATTCGCGGAGGTCCCGGACGTCCCGCTCGAGGAAGAGTGGTGCCTCTCCCCGGCTGATGAGGCATCCGAGGGAGACGATGAAGGAATATTTCCTATTACTCCGGTACCCCAAACGGGCTCTTGCGACCATGCCCAGCAATCGGCCGTGGACGCAGCGATCAAGGCCGCTCCCAGAATGCGCGCGGAGCAGGTTTCCCTCCGAGGTATTTGAGAAGAGGACGCGACGAAGCACTGGATCGTTTATGCGGTCGATTTTGACGCGCTGTTCCCAGCCTTGGGTAGCGCTGGCTAAGAAAGTTTGCCACAAGCGAAAAAGCGGGGAGTCTGAGACGCCCAGGGACGAACGCTCTCCAGGCCGCGTAGCTATTTGGAGGAGCGAGATAGGCTTCCTGCCGTACTTCTGGAATCTGCTCCCTCAGGGACCGGGATATGAGTCCGAGACCCGGGGAGAATCCTTTAGATAAATGATTTGATACACTCAATAAAAAATCAATATATAGGTTCAATAACCCACGAACGGAATCTTCCTTCTTCCCCTTTTGACTCGGAGGAAACCTGGTCGGGCTGCCCTCCGAGAGCCTAGACATGTAAGCTCTCCTTATCTCCCGAGCAGGGCCGACTCTCCCCATCAACCAGGAGTCTCCCGAGCCTGTGAGGGTGTCTTTCAAAAAGGCTCATAGAGCCTCAGAGCGAGAAGCGAAGATCTCGCGCTCGATTCGGGATATTTTGATATGGCCTCCAGTCGTTTTTCGCAGTTCTTTCCAGGACAACTCTTCCGATGTGATGACTTTTCATTCAACGGCTAGACTTAATCCAGTGATCGGAACAGGCGCAGGACAGCGAGAGCAGTAACAGAGGGAAACCCGGGCAAAGCAGTGCCTTTCGCGGAATGAGGCATCAGGGAATAGGAACGCAGAGGCGTGGATTACTGCCGGCGGAGTGCTTACAGGTAATGGTGCCCAGATTCCTCGGAGCCTTCAAGCACATGGAGCAGAATTCATCATCATCAATTGGTTTATTCACACTAAAGTGTCGATTTTAAGAGAACACATAGAGCGGAATTGAAACGACACAGTATCAAGGATCTCGATTCTCAGACCAAGAACATTCACGGCTGAGTCAAAGCCCGAGGCATTATCTTTGACTTACATCCCGGAGCAACGATATCAGCGATCGCGGAATACGCACGATTAAGTTTGTTTTCGTCATACCAGGCAGCGCCGTCTAATCTCGCCCCCGACGCGACGTCTCGCCTCGTCTACGTGCCAGAACATCTGATATGGGATAGTCTTGTTTATGATCTGCTATCAGGCACCTGAAGTAGCCGATACCCGATCGGAGGGATGCTTACACAATTTTGTGGGAAAATTCCAGATTCGACGACATACACCGCCCATCGGGAAGGCCAGGATCACTCTCTCGACTCGGTGCGTTGTGGCTCTTGATCATGGGTAAGTTCTCGCTGTGCTGAACGATCTCGTCAAAAGCGCAAAACTGAACGCTAGAATCATACGGAGGGAGGAGTCCCGCAATGAGTGGAGTCCGAGCTGAAATCCGGACTCCATCGGAACTCATCACCTCCGGGACGAGTTATGCGATGAAATCGGGGATTATAAGAATCGGATTTGATGCGGAGCTGCGTGATTTTGCCTGCTACACACAGAACCACAGTCTGCTGCGGATACAGAATATCTCACAAGACCTCCTCTCGACTCCTCTCCCTCCGAATGCATAGATAATCAGTCGGGCCCAGCAAAGAGTATGAAGGAATTCCGGAGATGGAACTCGAGGGCAAATGGGAACGACTCCTCTGAAAGTCCCCGGGGGTGGGCCCCGACCAACCGAAATTCCGAAAAAAACTTGAACGACTTGTCCCAGAGATTATAAAAGATTAGACATACTCAGTTCAAACTAATTCAATATCCTCGGCGATCCTGATCACGAATAATTGCCGAACATGTATCTGCTCCGCTTGATTCTCGCACCGATATGCACATGAACGACCCCGTCTATTTGGAATAGGGGTTATCCGATGAGTTTCGAAGTGAGTCATGTGCCCATGAGCTGCCGGAATGAAGTCTCTCTGTTTCCAGGGAGCGACTCAACTCACGCAATCATTCGGGGCAGCTCCTCCTCTCACTGCCCGATTCGAATTCCATTCGGAGCCTTGGAATCTTGCCCGGGACCGTCCATCATGGGCAGTTCTGATGGAGAATACCCGTCCGTCCTGATGGACCACGGGGTATCCTCCGAAGACTCTCTATTCGCGGAGGTCCCGGACGTCCCGCCCGAGGAAGAGTGGTGCCTCTCCCCGGCTGATGAGGCATCCGAGGGAGACGATGAAGGAATATTTCCGCGGACATCCACTCCGGTACCCGAAACGGGCTCTTGCGACCATGCCCAGCAATCGGACCGTGGACGCAGCGATCAAGGCAGCTCCCAAAATGCGCGCGGAGCAGGTTTCCCCTCCGGAGGTACTTAAGAAGAGGACGCGACGAAGCACTGGATCGTTTATGCGGTCGATTTTGACGCGCTGCTCCCAGCCTTGGGCAGCGCTGGACTAAGAAAGTCTGCCACAAGCGAAAAAGCGGGGAAGTCTGAGACGCCCAGGAGACGAACGCTCTCCAGGACACCGAGCTATTTGGAGGAAAGAGAAAGGCATTCCTGCCGTACTCCTGGAATCTGCTCCCTCAGGGACCGGGATATGAGTCCGAGACAAAGGGAGAATCCTTTAGATAAATGAGCTGATACACTCAATAAAAAATCAATACATAGATTCAATAACCCACAAACGAAATCTTCCTTCTCCCCCCTCTGATTCGGATGAAACCCGCTCGGGCTGCCCTCCGAGAGCTTAGACGTGTCAGCTTTCCTCATCTCCCGAGCAGGGCCGATTGTTCCCATCAACCTGGAGTCCCTCGAGCATGTGAGGATGTCTTCTAAAAAGGCTCAAACAGCCTCAGAGCGAGCAGCGGAGATCTCGCGCTCGATTCGGGCTATCTCGATATGGCCTCCAGTCGTTTTCCGCAGTTCTTTCCGAGACAACTCTTCCGATGTGATGACTTTTCATTCACCGGTTGGACTTAATCCAGCGGTTGGAACGGGCGCAAGACAGCGAGAGCAGTGTCGGGGAAACCCGGACAAAGCAATGCCTCTCGCGGAACGAGGCATCAGGGAATAAGAACGCAGAGGCGTGGATTTTTCCAACAATGCCGGCGGAGTGCTTACAGGTAATGGTGCCCACTGGGCTCCCGCGGAGCCTTCAAGCACATAGAGCAGAACTGAAACGAGACAGTGACAACGATTTCGATTCTCGGACCAAGAACATTCACGGCTGGGTCAAAGCTCGAGGCATTATCCTTGATTTACATCCCGGAGCGACGATATCAGCGGTCGCGGAATACGCACGATCGAGATTAGTTCCGTCATACCAGGCAGCGTCGTATAATCTCGCCCCCGAAACGACGTCCCGCCTCAACTACGTGCCGGAAAATCTGATTGGCTTGTTTATGATCTGATCTCAGGCACCTGAAGTAGCCGATACCCGATCGGAGGGATGCTTACACAATTTTGTAGGAAAATCCCAGACTCGACGATATACACCGCCCATCGGGAAGGCGGGAATCACTCTCTCGACTCGGTGCGTTGTGGCTCTTGATCATGGGTAAGTTCTCGCTGTGCTGAACGATCTCGTCAAAAACGCAAAACTGAACGCTAGAATCATACGGAGGGAGGAGTCCCGCAATGAGTAGAGTTCGAGCTGAAATCTGGAATCCATCGGAACTCATCACCTCCGGGACGAGTTATGCGATGAAATCGGGGATTATAAGAATCGGATTTGATCCGGAGCTGCGTGATTTTGCCTTGTCCACACAGAACCACAGTCTGCTGCGGATACAGAATATCTCACAAGACCTCCTCTCGACTCCTCTCCCTCCGAATGCATAGATAATCTGTCAGGCCCAGCAAAGAGTATGAAGGAATTCCGGAGACGGAACTCGAGGGCAAAAGGGAACGACTCCTCTAGGTCTTTGGGGTGGCTCCTCTCCCCGGGAAAGGGCCCCGACCAACCGAAACTCCGAAAAAAACTCGAACGACTCGTCCCAGAGATCATAATATGAGATCGGACATGCTCATTTTGAACTACCTAATTCAATATCCTCGGCGGTCCTGATCACGAATTTTCGCCGAATATGTGTCTGCTCCGCTTGATCCTCGCAGCGATATGCACGTGAATTACCCCGTCTATTTGGAATAGGGCTTATCCAATGAGTTTCTACCGAACGAAATTCTGCTATGGGTTTGGAATGTATCCGAAGAACTCCCCCAGACCTTCCGAGAAGCTAATCAGCTAATCCTCGCTCAGCACGCGGTCTACAAGCATGATCTCAGAGACAATCATTAATTGAGAGAGGGGGTCTCGCCGCGAGAGAGGTGTCGACCGATAGAATCTCGGAGAAGATTGTGCAACTTGATCTCTGAGAGAATATAAGATCACGCGTGACTCGCAGGACTCCAGTACTTTCGGTGATCTCGAACAAGAGCGAAAGAATGTCTGCCCTTCACGAAAGCAGCAGCATGAACTTTAGTGACCTCGTCACATTAGAATCGGGACCGTCCATCATGGGCAGCTCTGATGGAGAATACCCGTCCATCCTGATGGACCACGGAGTATTCTACCGAAGACGTCGAAGACTCTTCATTCGCGGAGGTCTCGGACGTTCCGCTCGAGATAGAGTGGTGCCTGTATCC
>NW_003805322.1:0-4926 GCF_000255335.2 Galendromus occidentalis | reverse complement strand
TGATGAGGCATCCGAGGGAGACGATGAAGGAATATTTCCGCGGACATCCACTCCGGTACCCGAAACGGGCTCTTGCGACCATGCCCAGCAATCGGCCGTGGACGCAGCGATCAAGGCAGCTCCCAAAATGCGCGCGGAGCAGGTTTCCCCTCCGGAGGTACTTAAGAAGAGGACGCGACGAAGCACTGGATCGTTTATGCGGTCGATTTTGACGCGCTGTTCACAGCCTTGGGTAGCGCTAGCCAAGAAAGTTTGCCACAAGCGAAAAAGCAGGAGAGTCTGAGACGCCCAGGGAACGAACCCTCTCCAGGCCGCGTAGCTATTAGGAGGAGCAAGATAGACTTCCTGCCGTACTTCTGGAATCTGCTCCCTCAGGGACCGCGATATGAGTCCGAAACCCGGGGAGAATCCTTAGATAAATGATTTGATACACTCAATAAAAAATCAATATATAGGTTCAATAACCCACGAACGGAATCTTCCTTCTTCCCCTTTTGACTCGGAGGAAACCTGGTCGGGCTGCCCTCCGAGAGCCTAGACATGTAAGCTCTCCTTATCTCCCGAGCAGGGCCGACTCTCCCCATCAACCTGGAGTCTCCCGAGCCTGTGAGGGTGTCTTTCAAAAAGGCTCATAGAGCCTCAGCGCGAGAAGCGAAGATCTCGCGCTCGATTCGGGATATTTTGATATGGCCTCCAGTCGTTTTTCGCAGTTCTTTCCAGGACAACTCTTCCGATGTGATGACTTTTCATTGAACGGCTAGTCTTAATCCAGTGATCGGAACAGGCGCAGGACAGCGAGAGCAGTAACGGAGGGAAACCCGGGCAAAGCAGTGCCTTTCGCGGAATGAGGCATCAGGGAATAGGAACGCAGAGGCGTAGGATTACTGCCGGTCGGAGTGCTTACAGGTAATGGTGCCCAGATTCCTCGGAGCCTTCAAGCACATGGAGCAGAATTCATCATCATCAATTGGTTTATTCACACTAAAGTGTCGATTTTAAGAGAACACATAGAGCGGAATTGAAACGACACAGTATCAAGGATCTCGATTCTCAGACCAAGAACATTCACGGCTGAGTCGAAGCCCGAGGCATTATCTTTGACTTACATCCCGGAGCAACGATATCAGCGATCGCGGAATACGCACGATTAAGTTTGTTTTCGTCATACCAGGCAGCGCCGTCTAATCTCGCCCCCGACGCGACGTCTCGCCTCGTCTACGTGCCAGAACATCTGATATGGGATAGTCTTGTTTATGATCTGCTATCAGGCACCTGAAGTAGCCGATACCCGATCGGAGGGATGCTTACACAATTTTGTGGGAAAATTCCAGATTCGACGACATACACCGCCCATCGGGAAGGCGGGAAGTCACTCTCTCGACTCGGTGCGTTGTGGCTCTTGATCATGGGTAAGTTCTCGCTGTGCTGAACGATCTCGTCAAAAGCGCAAAACTGAACGCAAGAATCATACGGAGGGAGGAGTCCCGCAATGAGTGGAGTCCGAGCTGAAATCCGGAATCCATCGGAACTCATCACCTCCGGAACGAGTTATGCGATGAAATCGGGGATTATAAGAATCGGATTTGATCCGGAGCTGCGTGATTTTGCCTGCTACACACAGAACCACAGTCTGCTGCGGATACGGAATATCTCACAAGACCTCCTCTCGACTCCTCTCCCTCCGAATGCATAGATGATCAGTCGGGCCCAGCAAAGAGTATGAAGGAATTCCGGAGACGGAACTCGAGGGCAAAAGGGAACGACTCCTCTAGGTCTTTGGGGTCGCTCCTCTCCCCGGGAATGGGCCCCGACCAACCGAAATTCCGAAAAAAACTTGAACGACTTGTCCCAGAGATTATAAAAGATTAGACATACTCAGTTCAAACTAATTCAATATCCTCGGCGATCCTGATCACGAATAACTGCCGAACATGTATCTGCTCCGCTTGATTCTCGCACCGATATGCACATGAATTACCCCGTCTATTTGGAATAGGGGTTATCCGATGAGTTTCGAAGTGAGTCATGTGCCCATGAGCTGCCGGAATGAAGTCTCTCTGTTTCCAGGGAGCGACTCAACTCACGCAATCATTCGGGGCAGCTCCTCCTCTCACTGCCCGATTCGAATTCCATTCGGAGCCTTGGAATCTTGCCCGGGACCGTCCATCATGGGCAGTTCTGATGGAGAATACCCGTCCGTCCTGATGGACCACGGAGTATTCTCCGAAGACATCGAAGACTCTTCGTTCGCGGAGGTCTCGGACGTTCCGCTCGAGATAGAGTGGTGCCTGTATCCAGGTCACGGGGTTGTCGAGGAAGACGATGAAGCAATATTTCCACGGACATCCACTCCAATACCCGAAACGGGCTCTTGCGACCATGCCCACCAATCGGCCATGGACGCAGCGATCAAGGCAGCTCCCAAAATGCGCGCGGAGCAGGTTTCCCCTCCGGAGGTACTTAAGAAGAGGACGCGACGAAGCACTGGATCGTTCCTGCGGTCGTTTTTGACGCGCTGTTCACAGCCTTGGGTAGCGCTAGCCAAGAAAGTTTGCCACAAGCGAAAAAGCAAGAGAGTCTGAGACGCCCAGGGAACGAACCCTCTCCACGCCGCGTAGCTATTAGGAGGAAAAAGATAGGCATTCCTGCCGTACTCCTGGAATCTGCTCCCTCAGGGACCGGGATATGAGTCCGAGACAAAGGGAGAATCCTTTAGATAAATGAGCTGATACACTCAATAAAAAATCAATACATAGATTCAATAACCCACAAACGAAATCTTCCTTCTTCCCCCTCTGATTCGGAGGAAACCCGCTCGGGCTGCCCTCCGAGAGTTCAGACATGTCAGCTCTCCTAATCTCCCGAGCGGGGCCGATTCTTCCCATCAACCTGGAGTCTCTCGAGCATGTGAGGATGTCTATCAAAAAGGCTCATAGAGCCTCAGAGCGAGAAGCGAAGATCTCGCGCTCGTTTCGGGCTATTTTGATATGGCCTCCACTCGTTTTTCGCAGTTCATTCCAAGATGACTCTCCCGATGTGATGACTTTTCATTCACAAGCTAGAATAAATTCGGCGATTGGAACGGGCGCAGGACAGCGAGAGCAGTGACGGAGGGAAACACGGAAAAAACAGTTCCTCTCGCGGAATGAGCGATCAGGGGATACAATCGCAGAGGCGTGGATTTTTTTAAGAATGCCGGCGGAGTGCTCACAGGTAATGGTGTCTAGATTCCGCGGAGCCTTCGAGCACATGGAGCAGAGTTGAAACGAGACAGTATCAAGAATCTCGATTCTCGGACCAAGAACATTCACGGCTGAGTCAAAGCTCGAGGCATTTCTTGATTTACATCCCGGAGCAACGAGATCAGCGGTCGCGGAATAGGCACGATTGAGATTGTATTCGTCATCCCAGGCAGTGTCGTCTAAACTCGCCCCCGACGCGACGTCCCGCCTCGTCTACGTGGCGGAACATCTGATAAGGGATAGGCTTTTTAGGATCTTATCTCAGGCGCCTGAAGTAGCCGATACCCGATCGGAGGGATGCTTACACAATTTTGTAGGAAAATCCCAGACTCGACGATATACACCGCCCATCGGGAAGCGGGAATCACTCTCTCGACTCGGTGCGTTGTGGCTCTTGATCATGGGTAAGTTCTCGCTGTGCTGAACGATCTCGTCAAAAGCGCAAAACTGAACGCAAGAATCATACGGAGGGAGGAGTCCCGCAATGAGTGGAGTCCGAGCTGAAATCCGGAATCCATCGGAACTCATCACCTCCGGAACGAGTTATGCGATGAAATCGGGGATTATAAGAATCGGATTTGATCCGGAGCTGCGTGATTTTGCCTGCTACACACAGAACCACAGTCTGCTGCGGATACGGAATATCTCACAAGACCTCTTCTCGACTCCTCTCCCTCCGAATGCATAGATGATCAGTCGGGCCCAGCAAAGAGTATGAAGGAATTCCGGAGACGGAACTCGAGGGCAAAAGGGAACGACTCCTCTAGGTCTTTGGGGTCGCTCCTCTCCCCGGGAATGGGCCCCGACCAACCGAAATTCCGAAAAAACTTGAACGACTTGTTCCAGAGATTATACAAGATTAGACATGCTCAATTTAAACTAATTCAATATCCTCGGCGATCTTGATCACTAATTGATGCCGAATATGTGTCTGCTCCGCTTGATTCTCGCAGCGATATGCACATGAATTACCCCGTCTATTTGGAATAGGGGTTGTCCAATGAGTTTCTGAGTTAGCCATGTTGCCATGAGCTGCCAGAATGAAGTTTCTCTGTTCCCAGGGCGCGACTCCCCTCACGCAATCATTCGGGGGAAGCTCCTCATCTCAGCGCCCCGTTCAAATTCCATTCGGAGCCTTGGAAGCTTGCCTGATACCGAACGAAATTCTGCTATGGGTTTGGAATGTATCCGAAGAACTCCCCCAAACCCTCCGAGAAGCTAATCAGCTAATCCTCGCTCAGCACGCGGTCTACAAGCATGATCTCAGAGACAATCATTAATTGAGAGAGGGGGTCTCGCCGCGAGAGAGGGGGTCTCGCCGCGAGAGAGGTGTCGACCGATCGAATCTCGAAGGAGATGGTGCAACTTGATCTCTGAGAGAATATAAGATCACGCGTGTCTTGCTGGACTCCAGTACATTCGGTGATCTCGAACAAGTGCGAAAGAATGTCCGCCCTTCACGAAAGCAGCAGCATGAACTTTAGTGACCTCGTCACATTAGAATCGGGACCGTCCATCATGGGCAGCTCTGATGGAGAATACCCGTCCATCCTGATGGACCACGGAGTATTCTCCGAAGACGTCGAAGACTCTTCATTCGCGGAGGTCTCGGACGTTCCGCTCGAGATAGAGTGGTGCCTGTATCCAGGTCACGGGTTGTCGAGGAGACGATGAAGCAATATTT